>NC_079441.1:57010243-57072743 GCF_903798145.1 Danio aesculapii
GTAGTGTCCAATCTATCTATACCCCTCAGATTGATCAGATAAAAAATTCCTTCCAATTTAAATCAAACAATCTTTGTTATTTAATGTCATAGTCAGGGATGGGCAAAAATACATTGAAATGTATTTTAAAATAAAATACAAAATACCACAATTTTACATGTATCAAAATAAACTACAAAATACAGCAGACACAAATGTATAAAAAAAAAACTATTTTGTATTTTGAAAATACTACAAAATACTTTCACAATGGAGCATGACATTTCTTCACAACCCCATATCAACAGGCCTATTCGATCAATCCTCTTACCATAAAACAAACTCACAGAAGTTAACCCCCACTTTTGGGCAGCCCTCTTCTGACCTCTTTATGCAGCCCAAAGGACCGAGCCATCCCAGGAGACGCCTGCAAATACCCAGAGTTGGACCATGGGCCATATGGCCATTCAACGCCGGCGCAGACCTGGACAGTCTCGTCCAGCCTGGCACCTCCTTGTGTTGAAAAAGGGATCATTTGTCACGATGGGCTATCAACCAAGGCTGAACCTGGACGCGGGCGTCCCACGCAACAGTTTTAACACAGGAGACAGGGATCATTTGTCCCAATTGGGACTTAGCCAAGGCTGAACCTGAACCCGGCCGTCCCATGCGACACTTTTAACACAGGAGATAGGGAAGCAATTTTTTACCACACAGATAGAGGAATAATAAAGACACTGAACACCATATGACCTTTATTGTTGAATATTTGTTTAGTAAGATTCAGAGTCTCCGGAACCAGCTGTATTCTTACTTGTTGAGAGACAACTGGGCTGCGCCGAAGGCTTTGTTTGTCTTATGCGTGGTGATCTGTACAAGCAGAGAGAAGATGAGTGAGTGCCTACCACTGGTGGCCCCCACCCGCAAAGTTACATTCACGTTAATGACAGGCAGACTCGTCCGGGCTTCTGGAGGCCTCCTCAACCTCCTGGATGGTCAGGTTCTGGAATACCCCACAGCGATGCCCTGTGATGGTGGTCAGGTAGCCGGTCAGAAAACCATAGAAGCGCCACTGCTGCCTGGTGTCTGGGCTGGACTTGAGGCCGTCTGACGGAAGGCAGTAAGAGATTAGACTTTTCCAACAAACCTTGTTACACCACCAATGGTTTAACTTAGCGATAGCTGCTGGTGCCCCAAGGCAAAAAGATAATCTCTGCTTCGAGGACTCAGCGGCTCTCGGTCAAACGATCTCTACTCCGGGGCGCCAGCAGCTCTCAGTCAAACGAGCCACGTCAGCATACCGTTCGGGGGTTAAGCGTACCGGGGTGCCCCGGAGCAGAAGAGGGAAGAGCGGAAAGGTCAGCGTTTCCACAAGTGGTGGTGGAAACGCCGACCGGCGGACCGAACACTCACCTAGAAGGGCAGGTATTTTTCTTCCAGCGATCCGGTGACAGCGTAGCAGGCTGGCTTTGGAGATGAGTCAGCCTTCTTTCACCTGCTTGGTTCTTACCTCGTGTACCACGACGCGACGAGCTCGAAGCTCCCTGCGAACCAGCACCAGGGTGGTGCTGGAGAGGCGGCAGGAGGCCGGTGGGGTTTCAGAGATAATCTAGGAACTGCGCGACGTTCTTCAGGTAGTGCTGCCTCATGGGTTCGGCCATGCCCGTTTGGCCTAGCAAAGCAGATCAAGCTCGGATGCGCGCCGGCTGGTTGAGGAAGGACAAGGTTTCTGGGTCCGTGTGGCCTTTCGCCATGTAGCCTAGGAAGGCCTTGACTCTCGCCAGTTTGGAGGCAACGTTGTTCCGCAGACGGCCGGTGGGCTCCCTTCCCTATTGGAAACCCTTGAACTCTTCCAAAAGCAGGTCTGCAGAACGGGGGCGAAAGTCAAAAGTCAGCCTTGATGACATACCCCCAGCAGCCCAAAAGAAAACTGCCATAACCATACTCAACTCAAGGCGCGGGCGAGGTCCGGGTACGGGTACTTTGTTGGATCGTAGGCTTCCAGAGGCCCGGAGGCCGCCCGGAGACCTCGGGCCACTCCTCGCCCGGGGGCTACCCCTCGCTCGGGGGCCGGGTCGGGGGATGGTGCCGGCGGTGCAGGAGACGACCTTGCCCGCCTGCTCTTCCTCCCCTCTTCCCCCCTCCTCAACTCTCGATAGCGCCGGGTGAATTTGAGCTGGGTGGACCTCACCTTGTCCACCTGCTTGCGGAGCTCTGAGAGCTGGGCCTGTATGCGCTCCGTAGCAAGCCTGCAGCGGGGGTCGGCGCACGGACGCTTGGCTTCAGGGCCGTCTGGTTTCCGTTCCTCTTCTGAGGATGACGCCAGCTGAGACACCATGGGTGAGTGGACTGCAACCACCGCAACACTCGAGGAGGTGTCTGTCTAGGCGGGCTGGCGTCCTACGACAGCCGGCCACCGGCCATACCGTCTTCTGCATGTCCACGCGGCCAGCGGCGAGCGCCAGCAAAAGCTTCTTCTCATCCGCGTTTGACACCTTGTGAACCGCGGACAGGTGCGGCGAGAGGCGGCGGTAGAAGTTGAAGCAGAGTGCACATTCGGCCATGACTGTCCAAGACCAAGGCTGGAGGGAGAGAGACCCACGCGCTGCATGGAGCGGTTTAAAAGATTGTGGACGAGGCATCCACTTCTGCATCATTGACGCTGGTGACCCCTCCCTCTTAAAGGGGAAGACAGATACCTTCAAGATCACTTTGGTCCAACGTATATTTGGAAGCAGTTGTTACGACTTTTGGTGGATTTTTCTCCAAGGAACAACGCACCGTTTCAGGCACCCTTACTGTGCCAGCAGCGGGGACTTTTTTTGCGCTGCTTTTTGATTCCCTTTTCCCACACAAAGGGATGGCATGAGCCCCGTCGAACTCGCAGCGTTTTGGGCAGCTTGAACTGCGCCAGCTGCATGGGCTTTTTGCATAGCTTTTTATTTCCCTTTTCCCACACAAAGGGATGGCATGAGCCCCGCCGAGCACGCACGGTTTTGGGCAGCTTGAACTGCGTCAGCCGCGAGGGCTTTTTGCATAGCTTTTTAGTTCCCTTTTCCCACACAAAGGGATGGCATGAGCCCCGCCGAACACGCAGCGTTTTGGGCAGCTTGGACTGCGCCAGCTGCGAGGGCTTTTTGCATTGCTTTTTAGTTCTCTTTTCTGTCCCCAAGCGCCAGCCGCGGGGGCTTTATACACGGCTGTTCCCATTTTCAAAGCAGTTTTGTAGAACCCCATCAACACGCACTTTTTCAGGGCTCACCACATCATGAACCGCAACCATCAAAAGGGGAGACCAGATCGTAACCCCGGATACAACTGACCAGCTTGTTTCACCTCGCCGGAGACCCTCCACCACCACCACCGACATCCACACACCTCCGGGGGAGAGGGGGAGGGGGCTGATGGAGCAGGCGGGGACCGCCGAGGGCCAGCAAGGATAAACCCGAAGGGGTGGGTGGGCGGGCTTGCCGACGGGTGGGAGACGCAGCATGCACACACACACACACACACACACACACACACACACACACACACACACACACAGCACGAGCCGGCGACAGCCTGTACCCCACGCGGCCCCTGGGCTCGATTCACCATGCTGGAGACTCTACCGAGCCCACCAACCATCCCCAGCCCTTGTCCAGGGCGAGGGGGGCGCGGACTGAGAATCAGCGGGGGGGGGAACAAAGCACAGGGGGTCAGGCAGGCTGGCAGG
This sequence comes from Danio aesculapii, assembly GCF_903798145.1. Classification (NCBI taxonomy): domain Eukaryota; kingdom Metazoa; phylum Chordata; class Actinopteri; order Cypriniformes; family Danionidae; genus Danio; species Danio aesculapii. Next base: position 57,013,941 of record NC_079441.1, read on the forward strand.
CTGGCGGGCAGAGCGGCGGACATGCTCTAGGTCAAAACCAGACGGGCCATTTGAGTTTTTTTCTCCCACAGATAGAGGCGGGAAAGAGGGGGGGTTTGTGTGCGGAGGGACACCCCCTCCACGCCTCCTTCAAAGCACGCTCGAGGCAGGGAGCAACCAACCACCCCCATAGAGGCCGACCCACCAATGTTAGGGGGGGTGCCAGGCGGGGGCCTAACCCATAGGGCGTCAAACGAGCTCCTATCATTCAGCATACTGGTCCAGGCACAAAACCGTCAAAACCTAAGTCCACTTTTTTCCGCCTTCCCCGAAAACCTGATGGCAGGTCAGAGACAATCGGCGTCGGACACGCACCTCCAGGCGCGGGACGTCCCGGAAAGGCGGTCTCCCATCGGGCATGGCTTGGCGGGCTGGGGTCTGGGTCTAATCATCTCCACCGGTGGGCGTCATCGCATCGCCACCGGCCGTTCCGGAGACCACCCATCTTTTTGATGGCCCTTACAAAAACCTATCATCACCCAAATGGACAGTGGTTTCAAAAGCTCGCTGAAAAGACCAACCATCACCCCAAATGCTGATGCTTCCCCGGGACTGGAGCCCAGGTCAGAGGGGCTGGAAGACCTGAATCCAGGGCCACCACTGCCACCCCCTCTCCCCGAGGACCCACACCCTTTCCAGGGGGCAAGCGCCCATGTTAGAGTGGCTGGAGGACCTGACCTCCAGGGCCACCATTGCCACCCCCTCTCCCCGAGGACCCACACCCTTTCCAGGGGGCAAGCACCCATGTTAGAGTGGCTGGAGGACCTGACCTCCAGGGCCACCATTGCCACCCCCTCTCCCCGAGGACCCACACCCTTTCCCGGGGGCAAGCGCCCACGTTAGAGGGGCTAGAGGACCTGACCTGACCTGAACATTGACTTAGTTAATAGCACTTGCTTGGCAGACGTGCCGTTGGTGACCCCCCTGGCTGTGGGGCACCACCCTCTCCACCACCTTGTCATACTGTGGTAGATAGCTCTGGTGCACCAGCCTTTCCCAGTTCCACCACCCGGGGCAGTGTTCAATTTGAGGTGGCTGGGGTGCACCAGCGGCACGTAGTTCAGGCGGCAGTCAATATGGGGGTTTTGTGTTTGCCTTCCTCCAGTGCCGGAGGTTCGGACGCGTCTTCTGTGGTAGCGGGGAAACAGACGCACCAGTTGGGGCAAACGGCTTCGCCACTGACCCCCTGCTTCTTTCCCATGACCCAAGGACGTGCGGCCGGAGGCATGCGGGAAACAGACGCACCAGTTGGGGAAAATGGCTTGGCCACTGACCCCCTGCTTCTTTCCCATGACCCAAGGATGCGCGGCCGGAGGCATGCGGGAAACGGACGCACCATTTGGGGCAAACGGCTTGGCCACTGACCCCCTGATTCATTGAACCGCAAAGCCGTCAAAACCTAAGTCCACTTTTTCTCACCTTCCCCGAAAACTTGACGGCAGGTCAGAGACAATCGGCGTCAGACAAGTACCCCCAGGCGCGGGACGTCCCGGAAAGGCGGTCTCCCGTCCGGCATGGCTTGGTGGGCTGGGGCCTGGGTCTAATCAACTACACCGGTGAGCGTCGACACCGGCCACACTAATTCTCACTCAACCAACTGTGGCACTGGTGCCCCTGGGAACCCCCGTCCTCCATTCCAACCAGCGCCCACTAGCTCGCCAGTAATCGGGGCACTGTCTGTGGGCAAGCCTTTAATGTCTGAACCGCTTGGGTGAGTTCCTCCATTCCCACCAGCGCCCACCAGCTCGCCCGGAATCGGGGCACTGTCTGTGGGCTAGCCTTTAATGTCTGAACCGCTTGGGTGAGTGTAGGAAAATCCGTTTTTTCCTCGGGTCCCTTCACTCTAGTATTTTGTATCACCAGTGAGTGTCTGCATCAAGACCGTCCAAGCTTGGAAAAGATGAGAAGAAAATCAGCTGAATGGTTCAGTATGGTTTTATTCTGACACAAGGGAGGGAAGAACAATCTTATATACACATTGAGGGTCCGCCTGCAGCTGAGCCCTAACACAAAAGAATATTATCATAGAAGGAGAGAAACAGCGATACAAAGACAGCTTACAATAACCAGAATACGTGAGAATGTGTGCGTGTCGGTATGCACGCATCTGTGAGCGAGTCAGATAGCGACTTTTGCGCAGGGATGGAATGTTCCAGCCACACTGAGATAAGATGAACAGAATATGCATACCCACACACATTTCTGCAGTGAAAAGACACAGTAGAGAGAACAAGAAAAACAGTCTGTAAAACAGTAGAATACACACACATAATAATCAAATCCTTCAGTGAGGTTCTCCATTCCCACCAGTGCCCACCAGCTCGCCTGGAATCTGAGCACTGTCTGTGGGCAAGCCTTTAAAGTCTGAACCGCTTGGGTGAGGTTCTCTATTCCCACCAGCGCCCACCAGGCCTGGCCGGGATCGGGGCACTGTCTGTGGGCAAGCCTTTAATGTCTGAACCGCTTGGGTGAGGCGGTACCCCCGTCCTCCATGCCCACCAGCCCTGGCCGGGATCGGACGCACTTTTACGGGCAGCCAGCCTCGCCATTGACCCCCTGGTTCCTTCAACCGCGAAGCCGTCAAAACCTAAGTCCACTTTTTCTCGCCTTTCATCTACATTCGAAATCCATCTAAAATTGCTATCAATGACAAGTTTTCTCCTTCTGCCAAGATGCTTTTAGTTTTTCTTTAACTGGAAGAGTCACTGTTTACCCCCTTAGTGAACACCACTACACCTTGCTTAGTTGTTTTGTTATTCTAAAGTTCCTCTGCATTTTCACCTGCAGGCCTGAGGCTGACACTGAGGATGTTCTGAAGTTCCTCATCCTGCTCTTAAGGACCGATATTTTATTCCATCTCATTTCTGAAGCAAAGATGCTGTTGCCGAATTGTACACTATACTGCTATTACACATTAGCAGTGACATTCTGCTTAATCAATTTCCAGTTCTGATCTCATGTCTAGGCAAATAACTGAGAAAGCATCAATGGCTGTATTTGATGAAGTCATCATGTAGACTTCCTACAAAGTATTTTACAGTATTTTAAAAATACAAAATACAAGACACTAAAGTATTTTGATACCAATATTCCCCCATTTTCATCAACCCCATAAAATACAAATTACAAACTACTATTTTGTATTTAAAATACGTATTTGAATTACATGTATCATAAATACTGCCCATCCCTGGTCATAGTGTTTTCAGAATCTCTATAAGTCAAAAGAAACACTCATATGGTCATTATGTTGTTTGTGAGACAGTAGCAAGGGGGCCCTCTGGTGGTTCGGTTATGGAGCTAATAATATGCCAAAACAATCTGAATTTGAATTGTTGACAATTGTAATGTAATACATCTGAATTTTGGCATGCCGTTATGCCTTTTTTTTTTCTTTTTTTTTTTAATTTCTCATTTTAAATTTGAAGTTCATAACTTGAATATTGAACATCTGAAATTTAAGACAACTGAATTTTTTAAGACTGAATTTTTTATAGAAAAGTCAAACTAAGCATTTTGGCCAATCACAGAGCTGCATGAGTTTACTGGTGTATGTGAGGCTCAGGAGGACACAATTCTTCTGCAAACTGACTATCGGAGTCAGCTATTTTCAGTAGTTTTCAGTAGCATGTATATATGAAGCATATATACATGCTTCAGTGAACCACATTCATATATTTAATTTAATTACATCTCATTAGTTATTTTTTTCTATTGGTTAATAAAATCAATTTTATTAGCCTTTTTGGTGTTTTGAGAGATAAAGAGCTAAATCTGACCTATACTGTAACCTAATGGGTTATTTCAGCAGACACAGGCCTCTTACACCCCTACCAAAGTCACATTTAAGGACTTTTTAAGCTCTTTCCAGGTGCATTTTCAAACTGTCCCAGCATTTTACAACTGTGGCAAATGACATATTTGCATGCACACACTTTATCAAATTATGTAAGATGCTATTTGTTAAAATATTATATAGTACAACATAGCATATAGTAGTTTTTTAAGGAAAAAACTAATAAAGTTTGCTCAAAGCTTATTATCAACACTGAAATGCTGCCTCATTTAAATATTTTCTATTCACATTTAAAATGTCTTATTTAACCATACATTTATATTTATTTGAATGATCTGATTTTTCCATATCTATAAAAGTATTACATTATTTTTGACTAAAATACATCGAAACCAAAATGTCCAACAGGTGGCGCCAAATCTCTATCTTTGTTACTAAATTGTTAATTCAGATTTGTTTGAAGCGGCTCATTTATAAATGAATTAAGTGACTCACTATGAATGACTCGCTCAGAGATTTTTTGTTAACCTCATTTGTTAAATGCTTAAAACTTTGTTTCAAATGGTAACAACATAATAGGTGTTAAAAAGTCTAAAGTGTTGTGAATAGAGTACAGGAAAAGCCACTCGGTGAGTTTTCAACATAATGTTTGTTTTATGTAACCCGAAACTGAAAGCAGCCTTTCCCATACTTAAAGGTAAAAAAACATATGAGTTTAATTTTACATTATGCTAAATGAAGATAAAAAACATTTATTTTTACCTATTTCCAGACCCTCCCAAACCCCCCACCCTTGTAATTAGCATTCTGTAATTCGTCCATAACCATGGATCAAACAGAGGTGAGTGATTCTAAGTTGACTTTTCAGTGATCGTCTACTTTCTGCTGAATCTGAATTTCATGTTCTAAATTGCTTGATCTTGAAAACTTGAATCTGCAGTCTATGAATTCAGAACACAAAAAAATATGAAGTTTTAAAATACGTCTAAAAAAATTCAGCCTTGAAAAATTAATTTGTCTTACATTTTAGATGTTCAATATTCAAGTTATGAAATTCAAATTTAAAATAAGTAATTCAAATTCAAAACAACTTTTTACATATAAATGGTAGCATAGAACAATTCTGATTTATTAAATTACAATTGTCAATAATTCAAATTAACATAATTCAAATTCAGACTGTTTTGGCATATTATTAGCTCCATATTCGGTGGCCCTAAACATGATGTGTACTTTACATATAGGAAGGATTGGATCTGAAGTAATAGTAATCTTGCTTAGGATGCCAAAAAGTGTAGAACTAGTCCTTATATTTTGTTTTGTTTAAATGTTTTGGATTTTTTCTAAATTTCCCCACGATTTATGTGTCTGTTTTAAGAGAAATTTGAAAATCCAGCATTTACCGATGTCTTTACAAACTGCTTAACTACTGACTAACTACCTGCCAATTCATAACAATTAATTCTTTTTATGCAACTATTTTATAGTGTTACTGGTTGTGAAATAAAATTGTGGTAATGTACAAACAGTGAAGCACATTTTCTGCAAGCATTGCATCCTTTTAAAGCGTTTTTTAAATTATCACAATTTTTGTTCAGTTTATTTTGTTTGCACATATCCTTTGTTTGAGCAGTGAAATAGATGAGATGGTGTTTCTTTTTTGTTTCTGTTGTTGTTTTTTCATCTACTTAATAAGCCAAGCCAATTTTATTCCCAAGACATTCCTAGAGGGAATCTCATTAACATGGTATCTCGTGTTTTTATGTGTTTTTTCCTTTTTTTTCGTAATTATATAATTATCCTTCACTGAGTAAGCAGGGGAAATAAATGTATACATTTACAAAACATTATTATGTTAGCCTGCAAATAAAAAATCCTGCACCAGGACAGAGTATTGACGGTTGTATATGTAATGGTATTGGCAAACAACTCACATACTCAAATCCAAAGTAAATAAGTAATAAATACCAATGAGCTATGTTTGGCAGTTGTACGATCTAAACAAAATTCCCTTGACTTCATAACAGAGCAGTGTATAAAAGCATCTTTGTGAATTAGAAACTTGGTTTTGCCTTTTTGAGACAAACTGACACAAAATAAATGCAAAAAGAGCTAAATGTTGTCCTGGGGAGTGAGTGGCTTTCAAGCTGTGGTGTTGTGTTTGCATTGTGCCATTTTTGTGCTGTTTGTCCCCAGGGACTTCTTGGTTTACCCACTCTGGCTGCATTACACAACAATCAAATCCTGACTGTAAAGGTTTGTTGGCATGTGCACACGGCCCAGGCAGACTCTATGGATGACACACACACACACACACACACACACACACACACACACACACACACACACACACACACACACGCACGCACGCACGCACGCACGCACACACACACACACACACACACACTGAGATAGTGAATGTACTGTATGGGCACATCCCCTGTATCCATGCAGTGACAGACTTGGCCCAAACATAATGTGTCTGACAAACCCATTCCAACCAATCAAAAATTCTTTCAATCATTATGACCCTCTCTTCCAGTTCCAGGTGTGTCATTATTATGTAGTGCAGTGACAGGAATTTATGCATTCACAGCAGAGCAATTGTTTTATTTCCCTAATAACCAGTGATGTGTGATTCATTACGAACAAGATTTGGACTTTCTAACCACTGACTTGTCTGATCACTGTCTACCTGGATGGAATAACTTAAAACAAATAAAAAATTTATTAAATGCTAAACTAAAGTGGTGAAATTAATTTCCAACTGACTTTGGTTTGCCAGAGTTCCACCCAACCCCACAAAAATATGATTCTTGCACCCCCTTGCTTTAGAATCCAACATTGAATTATTGGGTCATCTAGTATTTCTATAGTGAAAGAATTGATTTGTCTTCTTAATTCGCTATTACAAGTGTCAAAACAACAACACATATATGTGCATGATTGCTTTCAGTGTGTGCAGTTCCTGGAGTCTGCCTTGGCTTCAAAGATATCAGTAATGATAGTGCTTTCAGTGAGTGGAAGTTGACATGTTTCTTAAAGCTGGCTTACACAAACCAGAAATGGTGGTAATTACAGAATTAGCAGCCAAGCACATTCAATACTTCTGTTACTGCCACCATTGAAAATGTCAACTTCCAGTAATGCACAAAGGCGCTGGATTGAGTCTTCTAACTATTTCAGTCTAATCAATTTTTTTGTACCTCTTTTATTTCCTTTACTTTTCTGGGACCTCATGAAACTTTCCTCTCCAACCTCTCTCACCTTTGACCTCATACACCTGCTCAGATGGTCTTCCCTAAGATAAATCATGGCTTTCTTTCTGCTGATCAACAACTCATTAAACGTCGGCTCATTAAGGTAGTGCTTGTCCTCATTCTGTTCTGCGTCTTACTGCTCTGTAAGAATGGGTTTCTTGATATGCCCATCATTTTCTCAGCACTTCAGCTTTTACCTCAGTACTCTGCTTGACTAACATATTATTAAAATTAACATAGAAGTAAGGATGATGAAGTGTATAGGACATTAGGATTTTAATTGATTTAATTTTGTGAATAATCAAATTTATCTGAATCAATTCTTCCATATGTTTGCAGAGGATGGAAGTTAAATGAAAATAAATTTGTTTTGTGAAATTTAAAATAATAATTTTTTTAGGTGAAATGTTTAATTTAGATTTATTAAATCTAAAATGCTTAATTTTATGTTTTAAAAGTAATTCATGTTTTCATTAAAATGTTTAGAGTATTTAGTGACTGAAGAATTTTACCAAATGAGTAACCTGAAAATACAAATGATTATAGACTACAAATATGACTGATCTGCTTAATAAGGACAGACAGCTCTTTTTGTTCCACATCACAACCAGCATGAATGCTTAGCATGCATGATAAATAAATGGCTCAGTCTCTGTCACCTTCAGCAAGAATAAAAAGAATATAATAATAATAATAATAATAATAATAATAATAATAATAATAATAATAATAATAGAGTTATGTTGCAAAATTGGGATATCGGGTCCTCACAGTGGAGCTGAACTGTACCATCATAACTGTCATAATTAATATTTTTATTTTAACACTTTGATAATTTGTTCCAAGTTCTGTTGTATAGGTTTTCTTTGAATATTCAATCTGTTTCCCCTTTTTCACTGCATTCAAAAAATGTATGTGCATTCTTGAGTGGCTAATACTGTTTGACATGTACATTAATTACCCAGGGTGACCAGGGTCAAGCAGGGCCCCCAGGACCTCCTGGGCCTCCAGGACCCCCAGGACCAAGGGGACCCCCAGGAGACACAGGCAAAGATGGTCCTCGGGGGGTCCCAGGACTCCCAGTGAGTATCTCTGCATTCATAAGATAACATTTTACACACATGGAATGCTATTCATTAATGTTTAATATACACAATATTAGCAAAGTTTTGGGAAAACTTTTTTTTTTTTCATGCAGATGAAATTGGAGTTGACCCACTCTTTGCATCTCTAACAGCTTCAACTATTCTGGGAAGGCTTTGCAGATGGTTTAATAGTGTGTTTATAGGAATTTTGGAGGGGTCGAGCGAGTTTGTTGCTACAAATTTAGTAGCATGAAATTATTTAACATCTCTTGAGATGCTGAGGCTCTGTTAGCAACCACCAATCCCAGACTTGCCAGACAGAGAAGCATGATTGATCATTTTACTTTACTTTCACCACTGTATCCCATGCAAACCAATTTCATGAAGCTTTCTACACACTGTTCTTGAGTTAATCTAAAGGTCACATGATGTTTGGAGGTCTATGGCAATTGATTATGCAGAAAGTTGTTGATTTGTTGGACTTCACATACAATTTGATGTTGTTCTGAATTGCTTTTATTTTGTTATAATATCACCAACGTTTGACTGTGGAATATTTATTAGTTAGGAAATTTCATCAATTGACTTATTGCAGAGATGTCAGCCTATTTGGGTACCACAATTTAATTCACTGAGCTTCTGAAAGCAACTAATTCTTTCACAAATGTTTTTAGAACCAGTCTGCATGTCTAGGTGCTTGATTTTATACACCTGTGGATATGGAAGTAAATGGAACATGTAAATGCAGTGATTTGGAGTGGTTTCCCAAACCTTATGCCAATATAGTATTTGTCCATTCTGATTGGGAGCTATTGAATCCGGGAAATAACATTTTTTATTATTTTCATGCCAGTTCTTGTTAACAGTTAATGCTAATTATATGTTTTGTGCCTCTCAGGGAGACCCCGGAAATCCAGGGGATGCTGGTAAAATGGTAAGTGCATTATTTTGTTTATACAGTTGCATGCTAAAATCAGCAACTATTACCGATAATGCAAGATTACTGACTACTAAAATTGGACTTGTAATCATGAAGATTCTTAATGTGAATAGCTGCTCCTAGTGAGAAAATGTAAAAAGTTTGGACGATAAAGATAAAGGTTGTCCTTAAACCAATGTAACCCTTAAAATAACGTTTATGGTTAAAATGGGTTGGGAGTACAGGGGAGGACTTTTAGAAGGCTTAGGGCATACACTGTGCAATTTTGTTTGTATTTTGAGTCTTGTGTGACTCTTCTTTGTATTGGAGCAAATTTCAGCTTTGTCGTGCTGTGTAGCGTACAGGGGAACAAAGAGGCTACTAACTCTCCTGACAATGTATCAGTTGGTTGTACTGTAGTCTTTACCATTGTACTGTGGTCTTTACCAAACATTACCAACCATTTTACCAAACATTACCACCAGTACACAGTGGTCTATAATCAGAGATGTATAAAGTACTAGAGACCCAGACTTAAGTAAAAGTACAAGTGCTCTATCAAAAAGTGAATTAAGTAGAAGTTGAAGTGCTCTTTAAGCACCATACTTAAGTGGAAGTATTAAAATATAAAAAAAATTTTGTACTTAAGTATTGCAAGTAGTTTATTTAGTTTACTTCCAATTACATACAAAAGCCTTGTGAAACTTTGTCCCAGTATGTCACCAAACTCAAATGTGATTTTGGTGCAAGTTTGGATGAAGCTTTGCGTGATCATATTGTTAGCGGAATACAGTGAAGCATGCCAGCGAAGACTGCTTTCAGAGGATGCGCTCACGTTTGCATGAGCATTTGAAATTGTTCTCAGTATGGAAACAGCTGACCAGGACATGCAACAGCTGAGGAAAATAAAGGATCCAATGGCAGCTGTGCATAAAGTAAAGGGGGAAACTATGCATCACCAGATGTATGCATGTTATCAATGTAAAGGTAGCAATCATAATTCACAGGAATGCTATCTTAAGGGTTCTAAATGTCATAAGTGTGGAAAGATAGGCCACATAAAGAAAGCGGCCAGAGTATTAGATAAGTTATATGCGAATAAGAAAATGCATTAGAGTAAGCACAACGTGGTGACTTATTTGTACATTGAAGAGCCAGAATTGGAAATGTTTTCTTTGTTGATTGGTTCTGAGAAACAGAAGTTTAAAGTGAATTTTATTGTGAATCAGCAAGATTTACTGATGGAAGTTGATATAGGAGCTCCTGTGAGTATAATTTTACACTAATCAAATAAGCAGTCATTTGCTAATGTGAAACTGGAGTGAGCTGAACTAAAATTAAAGACTTGCACAGGTGAAAAAATTCAAGTTTTGAATTCAGAGTCACTGTTCAGTATGAAGATCAAATAAATGAATTAACCTGGCTTGTACTGGAAGGTAATGAAACAAATGTGTGTGGTAGGAATTGGATGCATACAATTAAGTTGAATTGGAAATGAATTCAGTATACAACCTGTGTCAATCCATGCAGTGCTTAAGAAATACAGTGAAGTCTTCAGGAATGAATTGGGAACTTTGAAGGATTTTAAAGCTACCATTTCAGTAAAAACCAGATGCTCAGCGAAAAATTTTCAAGAGCCATCCTCTACCCTTTGCCATGAAAGAACAGGTGGAATAGGAAACTGAGTGATTGGAGAAAGCAAATATTATATCTCCAGTGGTGTATAGTGAATGGGCTGCTCCAGTTGTCCCTGTGATAAAAAAAGATAAAACAATTCAGCTATGTGGAGACTACAAGATCACTGTAAACCGAGTTTCCAACACCAAAGTGTATCCTTTTCAAGTGTATCCAAGAATGGAAGTAGTTTCAGCCACTTTAAGTTGAGGTAAAGTATTCTTTAAATTGTTTTAGCTCAAGTATATTAGCAGGTTTTGCTGCATTATGATTCAAAGAAATACAGAACAATAAATGTTATGTCTATAACTGTCTGGCTTTCAGCATTAGTTCAGCTCCTTCTATTCAACAGATCATAGAAACATTTCTGAAAGATCTGAAAGTTGTTGTATATTTAGGTGATTTGTTGATTGTGGGAAAAGATAAATTAGAGCATCTAGCAATCCTCTTTAAAGTTCTCCAGTGATTACAAGACTCTGGTTTGAAGGTAAAAAAATGTAAGTGTGAGTGGGGCCAGACTCAAATTGAATATCTGGGTCATGTGATGGATGAAGGAGGAGTGTATCCAACAAAGCACAAAGTGAAGCCTGTTCAGGTTGCTCCAGCACCTTTAAATGTAAAAGAACTGTGAGTTGTTTAGGCTTGGTTAATTATTTTGGATGTTTTGTACCAAATCAGAGCACAGTGCTGCCACAGCTTTATAGACTTTTAAAAGAGCAAGAAGTGCAAAGAGCTGTTGACCATCGATAGTGTTAGTACATTATGATTACATGACCATCAGGTATGGGAAAGGTCCTTTGCTATGAATGAGTCAGTTTTCTTGCGTAATAAAGCAGGATGAGATCCAAAATGGTTGTCTGGAGTGGTGGTGCAGCAGTCTGGACCAGTATCATATAAGATGCGTGATCCATTATTAACCGCTATGTATAGACGACATGGTGATCAGCTGAGGCCACGGCATTCTTTCTCAGAGTTACCAAATTCTGAAAAACAGTTCACTGATTTAAGCATCCAAAATTCAGGGACAATGGAAAATCTAACTTGAGTCTGGACTTCAGTGATTTCAACCATGTGTGACTCCAGAGCAGCAGATGGCAAGCGGGCTGACAAATACAACGGGAGCGTATATCCCCCATATGGTTGATAAATGTCACTGTTGCCGTGCTTTCCATCCTAACCAGCATGTGTTTCTGCTGTAGAACTGGTAAAAAACGGTGAAGAGTTAGAAACACTGCCAACAACTCTAGGCAGTTGATGTGCCAATGTAACCGAGGTCCGGTCCACGAACCCACAGCTGCATGCTTGTTGCACATGTCCCCCAGCCCATGTTGGAGGCATCTGTCGATACGACAACATACCTGCATACTTGTTCCACACCCGCCCGTTGGAAAGCAAGATCCCTCCATACAGCAGAGTGACGTGCACCCGGTGTGCGCCTGTGCGCCATGCCTGTCTGGGGACCCGATTGTAAAGCCAGCAATGAAGTGGCCTCATACGAATCAATCTGAGCGGTGTGACAGCATCAGCAGATGCCATATGCCCCAGGAGATGCCAATCATTGAGATAATTGAGAATGTATTCGCCCGCGAGCTGTAAAGGCACTAGGGCACCCTCCGTGAGCTTCATGAAAACCTGTGGAGACAGGGAGAGCCAGAAGGTGAGGACTTTGTACTGCCATGCTCAAACCGCAAACCGGAGAAATGGACCGTGACATGGAAGAATAGAGACATCAAAATATGAGTACTTCAGTGCATCCGTGCTTGGGATTGGTTTGCAGCTATAGACCTGAAGTATGCGTTTCTGTGTGAGCATCCTGAACGGCATTTTGTGTAAATAACGTTTCAGTTTGTGCAGATCTAGGATTAGTCTTAACCCTCCGCTCTCTTTGGGCACAATGAAGTACGGGCTGTAAAACCCGTGTTTCATCTCGGCTGTAGGGACCAGCTCGATTGCATCCTTCGCCAGGAAGACAGCAATCTCCTCTTGCAAGACAGGGGCGGACACGGGACTGACCCTTGTGAAATTAACCCCCGTGAACTTGGGAGGGTGAGAAGCTAATTGTATTGCGTAGCCGAGTCTGACTATCTGCCGTAACGGGCTCACCATAACGGGCTGGGCAGCGTTAACCAGGCTGGCAGAGCTCGCGCTAATGGCATCATCGGAGCGATTGCTGATGTGCCCGTGGAGTGGCAGCTCAGGAGGGGAGTGTGCTCACCACAGAAAGCAGAGCGGGCCGAGGAAGAGCTGAAAATAAGAGATTATCTCTTACCTTCCTCCCTTGATCCCGTGATGAGGCTAGAATAAGAGAAAGGAGACCGGTCTCTTGCACCCTGGAAACCTGTGGCGATATAGCCTGGTGCTGCGAGCTGGAAGGCGGAGCATCCCAGACTGGCAAGGCTCAAATTTGCACACCTGGAGTGAGAGGAAACTGCTCTTTTATTGAAAATTTGGGTACTGCCAGCCCGGAGGCCAGCAGTGAAGTTGATTTTACTGACAATGGAGTCGGTCCTCGGTCCCCCACCAAGGAAAGAACAGGTCCCATCTTCTCCATATGGCCCAACTCAGGGACGCGTCGCGATCCATTTACCATTTAGTCCTGCAGGTGGCTAGGCACTGCCACATAGCTGGTGGAGTGGGCAGTGGAGGCAGAGCAGGCCTTATAGCCGCAGGTGGGCGCCCTTGGCGAGGAGTAGCCGAGGTGGATGGGGCAGCGGGGAGAGCTGTTTTCTGAGACCGCTGATAGATGATTTCACCCTTCTTCTACTGCTCTTTCACCGCTGAGACCTCCTGGGTAAAGTCCCCAACAGTGTCGTCGAACAGGCCAGCCTGCGATATGGGTGCATTGAGAAAGCAAGTTTTGTCAGCATCCCTCATTTGGCAGGCCATAGTCTTCCCCAGGGCACGGGCAGCCGATTTGGTGGTCATGAGAGAAAATTGGTTGCCGTGCGGAGCTCGTGCATTAAGCCCAGGGAAGAACCACCCTCTTGCATCTCGGCCAACTTCTCCGCTTGGTAGTGTTGATAGGTGGCTATAGTGTGCAGGGCAGAAGCAGCCTGGTCCGCAGCAGTGTAGGCGCTGGCCATGAGAGACTCAGACAACCTGCATGCTTTGGATGTGAGTTTAGGTGGAACTCTCCAGGTGGAGGTGCCTTGTGAGTAGATTGACCGCAATAGCATGCTCCACCGTCTATGGTGGTGAGAGCGGAGCGCACAAGGTCTGGACAAAAAAAGGTACACTCCATGTTGCGTGAGCTCACTGCGTACCTCCGGAAAGAAGTGGACGGGGACTTGAAGGCTTTGCCTTATTCTGGGCACTAATGTAACACCCATATAAGCGGCCACAGAGCTAGGTGAAAAGCCATCTTTAGTCCAACGGCCGAAGCAGTGCGGGATAACACGGCTAACATGTTCGATTCTAAATCCGGAGCCTCACCGACAACCTCGGAGGATGGCAGTGGATCCAGATCATCATCAGAACATGGTAACCCGTCCTCCGATGCAGCGAAGAACATCTGGTCCCTGGTGTCATCTAAGGATGGACCGGTGCCCTCACTCACTCTTGGATAGAGCGCACTGATGAGGAGTGACAGGTTCGTAGGTCCGAAGGTGACGGATGAGCCCCCACTGTAATCCTCAGGCCTGCCCATGCACTAACCAACTACTGAGGAGCAACAGGGGTGGTGCACCCTAGAGTACGCCGCGACCTCAGCTGCTCAACAGTCAAGCCCTCGCAATGAGATCAAGAACTGTCCACAAGCACCGTCTCGATATGCTGGACCCGCAGACATGTTTTGTAATACTCATGCCTGTCATCCGGGCCGAGGAAACTACTGCATCCAGAAATGCACAGCCGGAACGACATCTTTAAAAAGACGCATTGCTCTGCCTTTTTGTTCTCTTAGGGTATCTGCTCTTTTAGAGAAAACTGCTCTTTTATGCCAGGTGAAATCCCTAGTGGATTGGAAAGGAGGCCAGTTTGACTGACGCTGTTGCATCTTCACCCGCACTGATGAGGGAACTGGTCTGTTCATGAAATCAGGTTGCAGATCAGGAGCTCTTCAGTCTCTAGTGAGAGGTCTGAAGCAAAGAATCTGTTGCTTGCTCTGCAGACGCCAGCTGATATACTTCCTTAATGACTAATTGCTGACACCTGCGGAGCCGAGCTTTGCAAATTCATTTAGCATTAATTGGCCCTTTTTCTGTCTCGTCAGAGTGATTAGTCGTCTAGCGATCTCCAGTAGTATGTTCCACATGCATGTTGTAGTTCCCATAAAGGGAAATACTTGTTTCTAGGTGGTGATTTTAATTGCACAGTGTGAAGACAGAAATCCCTTTTACCTTTTCGAAATTGTTTAATTCTTGATAACTTGTTTAATTCTTGGTAACTTATTAAGACACAACTCATGTTCAACGCAGTTGAACGGGGTACAAAAGCAGTTCACCTGGACTCATGTTCGTGATAGTGTTATCTCTCTGGCTAGGTTGGTAAAAATTGTAAAAATGTTTTACTTTGGGTCTTACTGATCACAGTATGGTACAGTGTAGTGTGTTTTAAGCTCTAATAAACCAAAGAGTGTTTTTTGGCAGCTAAATATAAACATGTTAAATGACAAGGTTCTTAGAAACGTTTTTAAGGTGTTTTGTGGGTGTTTAAAACAACAAAGAATTATTTTAATTGAAACAATAGTGGGACCTTGAAAAAGTACAAGTCAAGCAGTTTTCTATACGTTGTACTCAAAATGTCGGCTGAATCAACTGGTGTTCAAAGTTATTAAGATCTTTTAGTCAACAAGAAAACACTGTTGGCTGATTTGCTGGATTTTAAAACACAGGGAGCTCTGGTCAGATGACAGTTTCAAAATATAGACCAGATGGATGCTCCTTCCAGGTTTGTTTTTAATAATTTGGAAAATAAAAATAGCAAGAGCAAAACTATTCATGCTTAGCACTCTGATACAGGAAGATTGTTGAACGACCCCCGCTGTTATTTTTTTATGAAATTTAATGAATTTGGAGCAGGATTTGAGGTTGAAATTGACTTTTTCTACAGTTTGCCTCAAGTTTCAGAGGAGGCTTACGAACGAAAGCCTGATTGATAGCAGACTGCCTCTGATTTGCCATAAAGCAGTTATATCTCTTCTACCTTAAAAGGTGACTTGATGGACATCAAGCGCTGGAGACCCGTATCTCAGCTCTGTAGTTACTATAAGCTGCTCTCCAAAGTGTTGGCAAATCAGTTGGCAGAGGTGATGAGTTCTGTCATCCATCCTGACCAGACCTACTGTGTGCCCAACAGATCGATATTCAATAATGTTTCACTTGTACATGACATGTTTGAGGTCTCCAAGGTTTCTTAATTTAGATTGTGATTTAATCTCATTAGATCAGAAGAAAGATTTTGATCGGGTGGAACAACATTATCTTTGAATAGTTCTGGAATATTTAGTTTTTTCTCAGAAGTTCTTTATAGTGGTGTTGAGAGTATTTTAAAAATTAATGGTACTTTGTGTGCCCCTTTTAAAGTCTGTAGAGGTGTCTGACACTGGTGTTCAATGTCTGGCATGCTTTATTCTTTGGCATTTGGGCCCCTTTTACATAAAAAAATGGTTAAACTGCATGGTATGTTTACCAAATTGTAAAGTTAACCTCACAAAGTGACATTCAAATGTAATTAAGGCTTTCTACTGTCTACTAAATATATTTCTTTATTTCTCTATTATATTTTATCTTTTTCTCCTTTTTGATGTAAATATTTAGTTTTTGATTTGTTATTTAGTTAGATTTTTGCATTTATTGTTTCAGGTTAATTGGTGAGTATGAAAAAGGCGTCACTCGCGGATGAGCAAACGCCATCTTTTTTTACTTTTCCACAGCGTTAAGTGCATGTCAGAACAGAGCATTAAGGTGGAAAGTGTGTTAATAGCTGTGCGAGATTAAATTGGCTGCAAAAATATTTCAACGTCTAGGATTAACTAAGCTGTAGTTGTTTTCCTTAAGGCGGAACACTTTGTTGGGCAGCTTATTGAGAGTGGCATAGTGATTAGTGGGAGTTTTTGTCTCATTCTACCTTTAGTTATATTAACTTCTACGGTAATCATCTCGAATGTGCCACCTTTCATCCTAGATGAAGTCATTGAGCGAGAACTCATTAGGTTCAGAAAAATAGTCAGCCTGAAAAAAATTTAATTGCTGGGATGTAAAAGACCAGAACTGAAACAGGTGATGTCATTTCAACAACAAGGTTTATGTTTCTAAAAGAACCAATGTTGGACATATCTTTTTGGGTAATGGATAAAGATAAGTGATATGATTTATGCTTCTGCTGGATTGACGTGTTTTGAATGTGGTGACGTTGGTCACAAACAGTTTGCTTGTCCTCATAAAGTTCAAGTAAACACAAACAATGACAATGGGGATGGAAATGAGCTGGAGGGAGAGAATAATCAAGTGCAACAAACAGAAATGGAAATGATAATCGAGAATGGTAATGGCAGGTATGGTAATGGTAAACAGGAGAATGAAGGAAATGTGATTCAGGAAAAGGTTATTAATAATGGTCATCAGGTAACAGTGGGACATAAGGTTGTAGATGAAAATTATTTGAGTTCTGAGACTGCGAGTGATAGTGGATTTGTAATGCTTCATGAGAAAATAGAATGACTTGAATAAGGCCTATTAGAGAAAATAAAGCAGATATGATGGATGATGATGATTCTTCCTCTCAGATGTCAGATTTTTTTCAAAATAGTTTCTCAAATGGAAGACAGTAATTTTTATTCTCTACACAAGATAAATTAATGTTTGGATGATACTTTTGGAAAAACAGTTGAAGTATATTTTTCTACAGAAACTGAATAATCAGTGAAAAGGTCTGTTAGACTAGGATGTACTGTTATATTGGATGAACTGAGTGATAAAAAAGATTTAGACTGAGAAAATTCCTAACAAAAAATCAGGAAGCACAAAGACTCGTCTTCAAGAAAATAGGTAAATGTGTTCTTTATTTCTTATTTTTTTCTGATCTTTGTTCTCTCTTTCTCTTTTATTAATACAGGGTTTATGAGAATAGGCTTTTTAAAATATAAATGGACAGAGAGATCAGAATAAAAAGCTATATTCATTCATTAATTCATTAATTTTCTTTTCAGCTTAGTCCCTTAATTAATCAGGGGTCGCCACAGTGGAATGAATCGCCAACTTATCCAGCATATGTTTTAGACAGTGGATGCCCTTCCAGCCGCAACCCATCACTAGGAAACACCCATACACTCTCATTTACACACATACACTACAGCCAATTTAGCTTACCCAATCCACCTGAAGGACATGTCTTTGGACTTGTGGGGGAAACCAGAGTACCCAGAAGTAACCCATGGGAATGAGTGAGATTGGGGTCTGTGGTGGGAAGGGAAGTACTAAAGTGGGAATGCATTGTTGGTTCTGAAAGAGTTGAATTGTTCCTAAATATAAATAGTCAGATTTCCAAATATGATAACAGTGTTTGTATAATAATGGCTTGAGATTGGAACTTTACCGAAAATGTTAAAGTTGATAGAAACAGTGAAGAACCTCATTTTCAGTCAGGATATGTGTTTTCTACAGTGATTAAAGAGCCCCGTTGAGAATTTGAAACAAAGAGATAAAGCAAAATACATGGGTTAAAGCAAATAACAATGAATTTAAAGAGTTTAGATTAGATAGATTTTATATGTGCAAGTCTGTTAAAAGTAGAGTGACAGATGCTGCTATTGTTCCTAGTGTTTTTTTCAGACCATCATATGATAACCATAGCTATAAATAACAATACAACATCCAGAATGCATTATTATTGGCATTTTAATTTTAAAAATAATATATATGTTATTCTGTGAAAGTTTTACAGATCTTTGGGAAAAATGGAGATTTAAACTGCAATGAAAGGCGGTTCAACACAACCATATGCTTCATTTAAGACATTCAATTGGAAAAATTACAGACAATCCAAATGAAATGGAAAAAGAAATTGCTGTTGAATTTTATTGTGAACTATTCAGTGCCTCGTAGTGTGATAAAGAAAGTGCCATGGACCTTTTTAAAGATTTTTCTAAGCTGCAAACTAAACAAAGAGAAAACTGCACAGTGAAATTAGTTTGCGAGAGCTCACAGATGTGCTACAGAAACTTTCATTAGGATGTTCTCTAGGAATTGCTGGAATAACAACAGAATGTTATTGTCATATTTGAAACATTTTGGAACAAGATTTTCATTAAGTAGCAAAAGCATGTTTTGAAAATGGACTTCTTCCAAGTAGCTGGCAAAGAGCAGTCTTCTCCCTGTTACCAAAAAAAAAAGGGATTTGGACTTTGAGAGGCGATTTGCGACCAGTTTCACTGTTTAGCATAGATTACAAAATTGTAGCAAAATGTTTAGCAAACAGGTTAAAATGTTATTTGGAGATAATTAATCATGGTGATCAGACATACTGTGTATCTGAATGCTCTATTATGGATAATCTTTTTCTTTAAAAAAAATGTTAAAAACTTAACTGGAACCAAAGTGAAGCATGTGCAGTAGGTCTGTGGATGAATAAAAGGCTTCCAGGAGGATTAAAATGGAGGAGTGAAGGTTTTAAATTTTAAATGTGTTTTTGAGTTCTTCTAGTTTTCAAGATAAAAATTGTGAGGGACAGCTGGAGAAGGTGGTGGCCTGATTGCCTAGATGGAAATGCTATTACCACAAATGTCTATGTCTAATACCACAAAGAGGAGTTTTGGTTATTGATAATCTGGCAGCATCTACACTGTGGCATATGATGATGGTGGTCAAACCACCAGAGGAGTTGGTGGCATAGGATAATAGTGGTGGTGAAGATGGTGATGATGATGGTGATGATTAGTTGGTGGTTTGTGCTGTACAACTGCATTTACCTATTTATGAAGAAGGGCAAGGATTGACCTTGAGAACAGTAGAGGAGTTGAATTATGACCTGCGTCTTTTCTGGAGACAAACTAAAGTGATGGACAACAGAGATTACATCCTTTTATAAATCAGTCTTCCAAGCATGGAATAAAACTTTCAAGATTAAAAGAATATTCAATACCCCTAAATACTGGGTGTTAGAGGTACCCCTCTTTTATAATCTAGTGGTTCATGGCAGCAAAATTGTCAATTTAGAAAACCAGAAAAAAAACAGAAAATCTGTTCAAAGTGTTGGTGGAATATTGTGTGTGTGTGTGTGTGTGTGTGTGTGTGTGTGTGTGTGTGCGTGTGTGTGTGTGTGTGTGTGTGTCTGTGTGTGTGTGTGTGTGTGTGTGTGTGTGTGTGTGTGTGTGTGTGTGTGTGTAAGTGTGTGTGTGCATGTGTGTGTGCAAGTGTGTGTGCGTGTGTGTGTGTGTTTGTGTTAGTGTTAATATTGGAAGAACATAATGTGTCAAATTACATTGTTTTTTAAATTATCATTTGTTTCCACAGTACCTAATTATGTTGCACAATCTTACAAATAAAATTGAAACACCAAAATCAGTCACACTAGTTATTTAGCATGTGCATGCTTTAACTACTTTTTGCCATTTTCTTATTCCAGGGACCCGAGGGCCCTCCAGGACAAAAGGTACAGTTGCAGTTATCTTTTGTTTAGCACATCATGGTAAAAAAAAATATTTTTAATCTGTAGCAATAAATAATCTATAGTAAAACATTTTGATTTACTTATGAATTTATGATGAAGTTAAAGTGGCTTTAGCAATAGCACGTCTTTCAAAAACAAAAATAATAATAATTGACTATAAATTGGAATGGTGGTGCACGTTTTTATGTAGTGTACTTAGATCAATTGCTGATACATTGATTATCTGCTTTAATATCATCCATGCATCCAACCATACATTCAACCTTTACCATACATTCAACTCTATTTCTGAAGAAAATAAAAAACAGTTTAACTGATTTTATTTAAACTAAAAAAATAATACTAGTTAGTTTTTTAAAGTTTTTATTTTATCCTGTGCACATTGAATGTGGTAAACCAAGAATCAAAAGTGTGTGCTTAACATGCAGGAACCAATGATGGGTTACAAAGCATTGTTTCAGCTTACTGTACAGCTATGAAGAAAAGAAGAGACCATTTGAAAGTTAGTTTTTTCTTAGAATTTATGATTTTTAATGTTTAAGTAAAATGTATCTTGTAATCTACTGATGACATTTCTTTGAAATGTAAAATAAAAATGTTTGTGAGTTCATTATTATTAACATACAATAATAAAAACAGTTTCATATTCTCAGGTTTATTTGTAAAACTTTTTGAAACTGCAAAGTACAAATGATTTACCTTAAGAAGAGTAAAGTAATCAAACATTAGTGACTAATGCTCCAGTTACGGATGCAACCTTAGTTCCTTGAGATGAGGTAATGAGCATTTTACGGTTTACTTGAAAACAGTGGTGTATTCCAGAATTCAGGGTTAACTTACCATCTGCTAAACCCTGAACTCTTGGTTGATTAAACCAAAACCTGCTAACTGTATGTCAGTTCCAAAACCTTTGAGAAGAGATAGTTCAATCAACCTCCTAAAAGTAACCGAGAGTTAATGTGTTTACACGGTGCATAACTAAAGGCATTTTCAATTGATGGTCAAGTTTACAAGTCACAATGGAAAGTCAAAGTGAGAAAAAAGGGCAGCATACTTTACAGAGGCTGAGTTGGAGGTTTAAATGCTGGTGTATAAATAATTTAAACCAAATGAAAAAGGAAATACAGCTGCATAACTAAGAAAAGAAATATAAGAAAAATAGTTAAGAAAAGAGTAAAAAAAAGTAATTGCATGAGACTGTTAAATTACACAATAATTGCAAAACTAAATAAAACGTTAACATCATTTTGAGCATGTTGCATTACCATTCAAACATTAATTTTTTTCTGCCATTTACTTCCTAAAGTTACAATAATAATGTCTTGTTTAATAAAGTGTAATCCAGCAGAAGAGCTATGTCTAAAGTAAAGATGAAACACAGAAACATTTCCAAAGAATGTTATATTTTATTAGACAGTTAATGGAGCTATGTATTAAATACTTTAGAATATTCTCTCTGCCATGTTACTTATAGAAAGGCCTTATACTGACCCTATACTGCTTAAAATGTAGTAGAAAACACTAGCCATTAAAAAAAAAGATGAACTTTAAATATAAATACTGGACCATCACTTTAAGGTGAGAACTTTCTATGAAAAATATCTGTTTATCTAAAGCAATGTAAAAAAATAAAAAAGCCAATTGATATTATTTTAACAAATAAAAAAATTAACAGTGCTTCAGAGCAAACGAATGAATTAAACTGATTTTTGACAAATCATGTCTCTTAGCACTCTTCCATTTCGTTGCTCTGCTTGGTTCATTGAGGGTTCCTCTGGGCTGCGTTGCATAATATCTGCGATCCATGTTCAGGGTGGGGTATCATCATATAGGGAAAACAAGGGTATCCTCATTTCCCCCGAGCAAGTAACCATTGTAGTCCTGTAATGATTGAAGTGTATAATACAAATGTAGTAAAAAGACTTTTAAAAAATGTGTAAAGCAAAATGTATTCTGTTGAAATATGTGCCATAATGATGACATCAAATTATGACATCATGTACAGACCCTGGCCATTTTGCCTCAACATTACTGATGAGGTGTGTCACATCACATTTTAGCTGGTTAATGGAATGGTTGTAACACCAAAAAAATAATGACAGAAAATTAAGTGGAATTATAAAGTGGAATTATAGAGACTAGATAACTTGCTATAATGGATTCCAGAGAATGTCTGGTGATCTGTTTGTGACCTGAAACGAACTTGGTTTTGAAGCAAGACATTGGCTGAAGAAAAAAATAAAACCAAGTGGCCTAGTCAAAGTCCTAATCTGAATCCAATTGAGACGCTGTGACATAACTTTAAAAAGATATTTTATAAGACCACAGGCACCCGCATCACGAATTGCGGAGGGTTTTTTTCACTATATGGTGATATCAAATTCCATTTTAAAAAACTACACTTTTTCCAGCAGTTTATACGCGCATCCAATAGCTCGTTAGTTGTGGTGGCATGCATGAAATGAATGAAAGGGGGAAGCGCGGCGGGCTAAGAGCTAAGCTAAAGTTAACACCACACCGGCTCTCTTTACCCAGCATCTTTCTCGCCAATGTACGGTCACTGGTGAACAAAATGGATGAGATTCGACTGCGCATCAACCACAGCAAAAGATTATGGAACTGTAATGTCATGATTTTCACAGAAACATGGCTAAACAGCGGGATACCAGACAACGCTATATCGCTAACGGAGCATCAAACATTCAGAGCAGACAGAACGGCGGATGACTCCGGTAAGACCAGAGGCGGAGGATTATGCATTGATATTAACAAAGCTTGGTCCACAAACTCTGTCGTCGTTGGGAGACATTGTTCTGCTAACCTGGAATTTCTCATGGTTAAATGTAGACCGTTTTATCTGCCACGGGAGTTCACCTCCACCATAATAACTGCCGCTTATATCCCTCCCGACGCTGATGCCAAGCTCGCTATGAATGAACTTCATGCAGCCATCAGCAAACAACAGACTGCTCACCCGGAGGCTGCTTTTATTGTTGCGGGGGATTTTAATCACTCAAACTTAAAGACAGTGCTCCCCAAATTCCATCAAAACATTTTCTGCCACACAAGGGGAAACAAAACTTTAGACCAAGTTTACACAAACATGGCTGAAGCATATGCTGTGACCCCCCTCCCCCACTTGGGTCAATCAGATCACCTTTGTTTGTTTCTCACCCCCAAGTACTCACCCATCGTCAACCGTGTGAAGCCATCAGTAAGGACCATCAAAGTGTGGCCAGCAGGGGTGGACTCCACACTCCAGGACAGGTTTAAACACACAGACTGGAGTATGTTTGCTTCCCAGGCCACATGTGGCTCTCACACAGACATTGACAGTTACACTTCCTCTGTTCTGGAATATATCAACACCACCATAGACAGTGTTACAACCCAGAAACAGATCACCACATACCCAAATCAAAACCCATGGATGAACAAGGAGGTGCGCCTCCTGCTGAAGGCACGCAACACTGCCTTCAGATCAGGGGATGCACAGGCCTACAGCACTTCCAGGGCTAATCTGAAGAGGGGCATCAAAAAGGCCAAGCACTGCTACAAGCTAAAGCTAGAGGAGCACTTTTCCAACTCTGATCCTCGGCGCATGTGGCAGGGCATCCAGGCCATCAGCAACTACAAACCCAGCCAGTCCACACCCACAGCCACAAATGTCTCCTTCCTGAACGAGCTAAATGACTTTTATGCCCGCTTTGAAAGAGACAATACAGAACCCTACACCAGGAACACTACCTCAACCGACCACTCACACATCACACTCCCCTCCTCAGAAGTCTACACTGCACTGAGTCGGATCAATGTGCGAAAGGCTGCTGGACCAGACGGTATTCCTGGGCGCGTCCTCAAAGCATGTGCAGAACAGCTCACTGGGGTATTCACAGACATTTTCAACCTGTCGCTTAACCTAGCAACTGTGCCAACATGCTTTAAAACCACCTCTATTGTGCCAGTGCCGAAACACTCCAGCCCAACATGCCTGAATGACTACCGCCCTGTAGCACTCACACCCATCATCATGAAGTGCTTTGAGCGGTTGGTCCTGGCACATCTGAAAGACTCTCTGCCATCCACACTGGACCCACTGGTGTACCACAGGGCTGCGTGCTGAGCCCCTTCCTCTACTCCCTTTTTACCATCGACTGTAGGCCTGTGAACAGATCCAACACCATCATCAAATTTGCAGATGACACCACAGTGATTGGTCTAATCAGCAATAATGATGAGACTGCCTACAGGGAGGAGATACAGCATCTGGCCACTTGGTGCACCGACAATAATCTGCTCCTTAACACCAGCAAGTTCAAGGAGCTCATTGTGGACTTCAGGAAGGGACGAACAGGCTCGCATGATCCCATCCACATTAATGGGATGGCCGTTGAGCCTGTCTCATCCTTCAAGTTCCTGGGGACCCACATCTCTAAGGACCTTTCCTGGACCACCAACACCTCCAGCCTGGTCAAGAAGGCTCACCAGCGCCTATTCTTCTTGAGGCAACTTAAGAAGAACCAGCTTTCATCAGCCGTCTTGGTGAACTTCTACCGCTGCACAATAGAAAGCATCCTGACCAACTGCGTCACAGTCTGGTATGGAAGCTGCTCTGTTGCTGAGCGTAAGGCACTGCAGCGGGTGGTGAAAACTGCCCAACGCATCACAGGGACTACACTGCCAGCCATTGAGAACATCCAGAAGAAACACTGTCTGCGCCGAGCACGCAGTATTCTTAAGGACACCTCTCACCCTGCTCACAGACTGTTTTCTCTCCTGCCTTCCGGCAGGCGCCTCAGGCTCCCCCGGACAAAAACCAGCAGACTGAGGAACAGCTTTTTCCCCAGAGCTGTCTTCCTTTTGAACTCTGCCCCTCACTGACTCTTTTGCCCCCCCAATACACCCCCCACACTCCTCTAACTTAAACTCCTCACAATCACTGCACTATTTAACATTTGCACATTTAAAGTTTGCACATATTCATTGCACTGATTCATTTATTTGAACTGGACATACCCACAGCACATGG
Organism: Danio aesculapii; assembly: GCF_903798145.1. Classification (NCBI taxonomy): domain Eukaryota; kingdom Metazoa; phylum Chordata; class Actinopteri; order Cypriniformes; family Danionidae; genus Danio; species Danio aesculapii. The sequence goes on from NC_079441.1 coordinate 57,039,349, forward strand.
ACATTTATAATTATGTTTATCTACCTGCACACTTCTGCTACTAATAGTATCCTGTACATATATTAATTTATTGTAAATCTGTTCATAGCTAATACAACCTGTATATAATGTTGATAGTACATCCATCTGTAAATATCACCATGGTTTTTCTATAACTGCACTTTATAACTTATACCTATATCCTGCACTTGCTGCCATTGCACTGCTGGTTAGACCTAAACTGCTAGGAAGGCTGTTCCAGAGTTTAGGTGCCAATATGGGAAAGATTTACCACCTACAGTTGATTTTGATATTCTAGGAATAATCAATTGTCCAGAATTAATTGAGCATAGAGGACGTGAGGCGCTATAATACACCAGGAGCTCCCTCAAATACTGGGGGGCTAAGCCATTCAGGGTTTTGTAGGTGGTCAATAAAATGTTTAAAGGGCACCTATGATGAAAAAATCTACTATTAAAGCTGTTTGAACAGACATGTGTGTAGATGTAGTGTATAGACAGTCATATTGGGGTGATATAAACTCAACCAGTCCTTTTTTTTTCAAATTTAACAACACAAAAACGGTGGACCAATTAGAGCGGTTTTCAGATCGACCACAACTTTATGTAGGAGTGCGCTCCCCCCGCCCACCGAATTGATTGACAGCTGTGCGTATTAACATGTACCGGTAGTCACGTGTATAATCATATCAACAAGACCAGACGTGCGCAAAGCAACTGGGAATAAAAGGTCAGTTCAGTTCGCTAGGATCATCAATCATCATCAAATGTGATCAAAAGTAAGTTTTACAAGTTTAAAATGTTTTAAAATATTGCAAATGCGATTTAGCTTAGCTTTACTTCATCAGCACAGCTGCGTGTCAGAACAATTATAAAAGAAGACGCTTCAATCCCGGTTTGTGGACATTAAATCGGGTTTATTTTGTACATTAACATAACAGATATATGTTATATGTTAACCGCGCGCGCGCGCTCTCTCTCTCTCTGTGTGTGTGTGGATGTCTGCGCTATTGGTGTGTGTCTGCGCTATGTGTGTGTGTGCGTGTCCTCGCTGTGTGTGCGCGTGAACTTTGGAACGACTTTGTGTGACTCATGGTTGCAACTCACAAAAAATGCATCAAATACTGATTGGTAAATTTCTTACTGTAGTATTTCTCACAAACACTACGTGAGATCTGCTTCCTGAGGCAGCCGAGGGCGGCGACTGAGGCATGTTGCTGACAGGCACGTGGGAACGGTGGGCGGGGAGGACTAGCCTTAAAGGCCCAGTATTAAAAAAACAGTAACCAAGTTTTTCCGGTTAAAATACAGACACTTCAGACAGCTATAACAAATACTCTGATGGTTGTTTTGAGCTCAAACTTTACAGACACATTCTGGGGACACAAAAGACTTATTTTAAATCTGAAAATATGATATTAAATAGGAGCCAATGCAATGATGAAAGAACCAGAGTAATATGATCACTTTTCTTTGTTCTAGAAAGCACTCTAGCAGCTTCATTTTGAACTAGCTGATGTTTGTTAATTAGGCCAGCAGGGCAACGACCTAGTAACATATTACAATAATCTAATCGTTTGGCAACATTTTTAAGATAAAAAGGCAGTTTTACAGAGGCTTGAAATCTGGCCTTCAAATGACCGGTTGCTATCAAAAATCACCCCCAAATTTTTGACTGTAGATGAGGACTGAGCGAAGAATCCATCAAGGGTTAAACAATGTTCTAGGTTTTTGCGTGTGAGGTTTATGGTTCCAATAAGCAAGACCTCAGTTTTATCTGATTTGAGTAATAATAAGTTATGAGTCATCCATTTTTTATATCAGCTATACAATCTGTTAATTTCTTAAATTTTCACATAATTACACATCTCTTGACTACTTCATTTAGGGGGCTTAGGGTAACCCCACTGCTAAAGAAACCCAACCTGGATCAAACGCTACTTGGAAACTACCGACCGGTATCCCTGCTTTCATTTATGGCCAAGATTTTGGAAAAAGTAGTATTCAATCAAGTCCTAGACTTTCTTACTCAAAACAACCTCATGGACAACAAGCAATCTGGCTTTAAGAAAGGCCACTCAACTGAGACTGCCCTGCTTTCGGTCGTGGAGGATCTCAGACTAGCTAAAGCAGACTCTAAACCATCTGTCCTCATCTTTCTGGATTTATCAGCTGCTTTTGACACTGTAAACCACCAGATCCTGCTATCTACGCTTGAGTCACTGGGCGTTGCAGGCACTGTTATTCAATGGTTCAGATCTTACCTCTCTGACAGGTCATTCAGGGTGTCTTGGAGGGGAGAGGTGTCCAACCTACAGCATCTAAACACTGGGGTACCTCAGGGCTCTGTTCTTGGGCCACATCTCTTCTCCATCTACACGACATCTTTAGGACCAGTCATCCAGAAACATGGATTTTCCTACCACTGCTATGCTGCTATCATCTTCAGCTTAACCTCGCAAAAATGGAAATGCTTCTGCCAACCCGACTTTACACCATAACTTTTCAATCCAGATGGATGGGGCAACCATTACTGCATCCAAAATAGTAAAAAGCCTTGGAGTAACGATTGATGACCAACTAAACTTCTCTGACCACATTTCTAGAACTGCTCGTTCTTGCAGATTCGCACTCTATAACATCAGAAAGGTCCGACCCTTCCTATCTGAACATGCAGGTCAACTCATTGTTCAAGCTCTTGTTCTCTCCAAACTGGATTATTGCAACTCTCTACTAGCCGGGCTTCCAGCTAATTCTATCAAACCTCTTCAGCTGCTTCAGAATGCAGCAGCACGAGTGGCCTTTAATGAACCCAGAAGAGCACATGTTACTCCGCTACTCACCCGTTTGCACTGGCTGCCAGTTGCTGCTCGCATCAAATTCAAAGCTCTGATGCTTGCTTACAAAGCGACCTCTAGCTTTGCTCCTTCTTATCTGCTCTCACTTCTGCAGATTTATGTGCCCTCCAGAAACTTGCGTTCTGTGAATGAACGTCGCCTCATGGTTCCATCCCTAAGAGGGAAGAAATCACTTTCCTGAACTCTCGCATTCAATCTGCCCAGTTGGTGGAATGAACTCCCTAACTGCATCAGAACGGCAGAGTCACTTGCTGTCTTCAAAAAAAGACTAAAAACTCAACTATTTAGTCTCCACTTTCCTTCCTAATCTGTAACTGCCTCTCTGGATATACCACTAACTGTACTCTCTCTCAAAAAAAAAAAAAAACATTACTATTGCTTTGTTCTTAGACTTTACATACCTGAAACTTGTCTACAGCACTTATTCACTGCTGCTCTTATAGTTGTGTAAATTGCTTCCTTGTCCTCATTTGTAAGTCGCTTTGGATAAAAGCGTCTGCTAAATGACTAAATGTAAATGTAAATTCATACAAGTTATCAGGTTGAGAGGAGATATAAAATTGTGTTTCATCAGCAATACAGTGGAAGCTAACTCCATGTTTTTAAATTATATCACCTAGCCGTAGCCTATATAGTGTGAACAGTAATAACAGTAGATTAAACTGCTCAGAGATGTTGTGTCCTTTGTTCAGATTTATAAATAAATACTCTTTGTAATTTCATGGGAAATGACTTCCATGAATGACTTTCTCTGTCATCCATTTTTGTGTCATGATGATGAGCATTTAGTTGCTTAAATAAACAAACTCCACCCAGCTTTTTTTTTTTTAGAAAATGAAAATCCATTACTTTTTATCGGTTAATCCATAAATATTGAATTAAGAAATTACATAATAAAATAAATCTCTTTAGTAATCTAAAATCCATTTCAGATATAACTGTATTTTGATTACCACCTTTTAAAAATGTAATTATACCACATTTTGCATTTTATATGCATATGATTACAAGAAATGGAAGTTTAAAAAGCACAAAGTTCCATAAGATGTTATACGGATAGCAGATATACTTTGCCTTGGCATAGCTGCCAGGGTTTTCTGAAGTAAAGCTGTCTGTTTGAGCTGTCAGCATGTCAGCAGTCAACAGACTCCTCAGGACACTAGGACTGATGACACACTGTGTTACATACTATGCTTTCATCAGGCCATTTGGGTGTGCATCATGGAGCCTGGCCCACATCCCATGGGCCCATTATAAACAGTTACGCTTTCATGTATGCCATCTTATTACACCATATTTGAGTCTGTCAGAATTAGAATTTATTTATTTGGCAAACCTCATGCCATTAATATTTGATGATTTTAACAGGGGACAGTATGGAAAGCACAAATAAAAAATGTATTTACTTTGACTTCATCGCAGACAATACAACAAACATTATTTAATGTGTTTCTCATAATTTTTATTGTTTGTTTTTTATTCCAATTTAAGTTCTTGCAACACATTTCAAAAAAAGTTGGAACAGTAAAGCATTTACCATTTTGTAATGTTGCCATTAATTTTTCACAACGTTTAGAAGATGTTTTAGGACTGAAGACACCAATTGAAGAAGTCTGTCAGGTGTAATTTTGTCCCATTTTTCCTGCAAACAAGTCTTAAGTTGGGCAACAGTATGGGGTATTTGTTTAAAATGCACTACACATTCTCTATTGGAGACAGGTTGGAATTGGAGACAGGCCAGGCAAGTACTACAGGTACTACAGCCAGTATAATGTGTGCAGAATGTGGTTTTGCATTGTCTTGTTGAAATATGCATGGGTGTCCCTGGAAGAAAAGGCAGCATATCGTGCTCCAAAATCTCTATGTACTTTTCAGCATTAATGGTGCCCTTACAGAAGTGCAAGTTACCTTTGCCAAGGGTACTGACGACCCCATACCATGACAGACCCTGGCTTTTAGACTTTGCTAGTAACAGTCAATGATGCTTTTCTTCTTTGGACTGCATCCATTTCTCCCAAAAAAACACCTGAAATACTGATTCATCTGACCATGTTACATGTTTCCACACTGTAGTGGTGCATCCCAGATGCCTCTGAGCCCAGAGAAGTGCTTCTGTTAAATTAGGGCTTATTTTTGGCACAGTATAGTTTTAACTGGCATTTGTGAATGCAACTACAGGGTGGCCCATTTATATGCATACACCCTAATAAAATGGGAATGGTTGGTGATATTACATCTTGTTCGTGGCACATTAGTATATGTGAGGGGGCTTGTAAATAACTCATGAAAGAATAAAGTTACGTTAAAACCAAGCACACCATTGTTTTTTCTTGTGAAATTCCCAAAAAGTGTATTAAGTTGTATCCATATAAATGGCCCACCCTGTACATATTGTGGTAAGTAGTCAAGTAGTCTTGAGCCCATGTGGTGATATTGTTTATAGTTTAATGACGATTCTTGATGCAGAGCTGCCGAGGGATTGGATTGTGCTTTACGCACTGAAATTTCTCCAGATTCCTTGAATCTTTTAATTATGCTATAAACTGTTGAAGGTGAAATGTGTTGTGTTGTGGGTCTGAATGACAGGAAACGATCTATATTTACAAATGAAATTAAGTTGACCAGACAAAACATGAAATATTTTGTGTTCATATTGTACACAATGAAATACAAGTCAAATTCAATTTGGAAATCACTACTTTAATTTTATTTGTGCTTACCATGCCACAACTTTTTCTTATGTATTTCATAATATAACTTTTAGGTTATCAAGCAAGATACTCACTGTAAAAAATGTCTGTGATTTTAACTGTAAAAGTGTACAATCTACAGTGAAAACCTGTTAAATGATTAACAGCTCATTTCAGTACAAAATACGGAAAATAGCTGTAACAGATCTAACCTTTGTTTTCGAGAAACTAATCAGAGTGTCTGAAATCTCACCACACTCCCTCATTCACTAGTCCCTAAATTAGACAATTAGTTTAGTCCACTAGACAGAGTGAATGACCACAAATGAGTGAATTGATGAACACCTGCAGCTAACAAGCACAATCACTGAAGGACAGAACAAGAAATAAAACTACAGACACAGCCTCACACCAAACCAACTGAAATAAATAGAGGAATAAAGCATTAGCAGCTTCATGATTACAGATTGACTTCAATTCTCTCATTTCTGCAAGAATATTAGATAATTAACAGAGGTTTTTATTTTTATTGAAAATGTTTCAATTGACCTCACCATCATGGAGAACAAAGGCTGTTTTAGTTGAGCTCTTGAACCTTTACTCTTCTATCTTAATGTATCTCTGGCTGTTATAACTGCATTTCTGAAACGCATCAGTTATAGCAAGAAAAGCAATGAAAACCTTCATGTTTGTATTACAGAATTAGTTTTATAAGTCATAACAAACTATTGAACAATTTAAACAATTGAAGTTATTTTATTTAATTTATGGTATGTTATTTGGGACAGTAGTACAGCTTCCAGAAGGGTAAACAAACAATTACGAAGGAATTAAAAATGAGAGTTTCAGCAGCTCATTTAAGTCACACAGACATCAAGAATCAGCATATGAACCTCAACCATGGTTGCTAAAAAAAAAAAAGCTGCATAATTCATTCATGCATGCTGGGTACCAGCATAGTACAAAACTCCCAGCATGCATTGCAGCATGAATAAATTGTGCCGCTTTATGCTATCAACATTTCTTTCTTTGCCTTTTATTTTGTTTTTTGGGTGTAATGTTTCAGTAGATTGTTTTGTATTGTTCTGGGTTGTTTTTTATTTGATTTTTATTTTTTGTTTGTCACCATTATTGAGATTCAAAGACTAATTGTTGACATCTGTGTGTTTTCAAGTTCTGACATAAATCAAACATTCTCATTGTGAATGGTGAATTTAGACCTTTTAAACTGTCATTGATTGCTGAAGCTTCAATGGTTTCATATACATGTATTATTCGATTCTCACACTTAACATGATATTCAACAAGAAGGCAAGGGTGGCTTTGACATGATAGTCTTTATCCATCTCACCACCCCTAATTTTATATTTTATTTTGGCTTTTCATGCTATACAGATATTGTGATTAACATAATTAATTATAAGAACTAAACAGTATTTTAAACAAGAAGTTGAAGATCCCGACTAAAACAGACTCTGTCCTCCATCATGGTGACTTCAAATGAACAACAAAAATTTCATTAAGAGCTTTTGTTCACATGACAGAAATGAAGTCAAAGGTCAGTAAAGCTACGGTCACACTGGGCTTTGTGTGTGCAAAATTCTGTCATGCGGCGCTGCGAAAAGGGGCGGGATTAAACAAGATGATTAGACATTAAAAAAAGCGAGCGATTGCTCCATGTTTTAAATTTCTGTCAGAGAGGTCATGTTTTGATCCTCAATTGCTCTCACGCAGTCAAGTGATGCGATTTTGCAGGTCAGGGTTCACCAAGCTTGAACTTTGAACTGCAACAACATGCGAAACTTGACGCATGACCTTGCGTTTCCGGTCTGACGCATTCGCATTCGCATGCGGATGAATGAAAGTCTATGGGAGGAAAAGCCCAGTGTGACCGCAGCTTCATTCTCAATCCTCCTTTAATTAGACACTTAATTATCTCATTAACTTCATCACTGTCTGAGTGTTCAACCCTCTGTAGTGAGGACACTAGTGAGGATTTTGCTCTGCGATTTAAGGGGTTAAATGTGTTTGATGAAAAATACTGACGGTGGAATGTATTTTTAGCAGAAATTTTCTGTAGATTGAATTTACGAATGTAAAATGTTAAACACAGTAGTTTACTGGCAACCACAGCTGCCAGTATTTTTTTGTAAAATCAAGAAAAACAACAGCAAAATACTGTAAAACATTTTTGTGTCACCATTGTGGAGGATAGTAGCATCTCTGTGCAAGTCCAAGATGAACTAAGTGAATCTGATGTAATGCTGCTGCATCTTTTGTTTAAATGTAACTGTGTAGTTACTAATGCAGTGAAAATCTGTTTGTTAATTAGTCACACATGAACACAATAATGCATTTAATGGCTTTACATTATTTAAAAAGTTTTTGTAGTGAACTGATGTACAATGGTTCTCAATGTCAATATGCTCAGATATATTACTTAGACATTTAAAATATCGATTTTAATGCTAGTAAATGCCAATTAAAACGTAGTTGCTTTCTGCAAATACAAAATAATTAACTCAAAGGTTTGTAAATTATCATTGCATCAGTTAATGAATAAATTTTTCTCTTGTTAAAATACAACATTTTATTGTAAAAACTATTTTACAGAAAAATTCTGTATTTTTTACAAAAAAGTTCTGGCAACCATAGCTGCCAGTGTTTTTCCGTAAATTTTACAGAATTTTTTTACAGTGCTGAAAATACCACATGATACAATTCTGAGTTAATTGCATGCATAACATAAAAGTGGTTAAGTTTACTTTACATGGTGCTGACTATAATTTGTTTGCTAAAACACTCTTCCACTCCTCAGTCATTTATTGAGTTTATTAATTATTTCACATGAGTAAAGTTATGTTAAATTTCCTATTCGTTCGTTCGTTCTCTCAACAGTTTTGGAGAATAGTTGCAAGTAACGCTTTTTTTTGCAATTATTATTATTATTTTTGTTGTTGTTTCAGAAATATGAAACTTTCTAGCATTTTTACCTAAATACTAATCTTAAATTCTCACTTGTAGGGTTCCATTGGCCCTCCTGGTATTGATGGAATAAAGGTAAGATAAGCTCTGTTTTCTGTTGTTGTTTCTGATTAAAATTATATTTAAATATACATTTAATTTTGTGGATTCTTATTTAAAATCTATTTTTACCTTTTGACACCACGTTTAAATTTTAGCAGTACTCCAGATTTAGCTGGCAGTAAATCTTGTTAAAATGAAAAAAAAAATGTTCATATCCATTTATTCATCCAAAAGAGAGGGATACAAATGCAAAAGTAAATCCAAGTAATTTCTTTGCAATTTTTAATACATTTAAAGTTCATGAAGAGTGCATGTTTTGTTATTTAATCAAGAGTGCTGATTAAGCAGCACTATACATTCATATACATATACATATGTATATGTATATGTATATGTATATATATATGCGTGTATGTATATATATATATATATATATATATATATATATATATATATATATATATATATATATGTATATGTGTGTGTGTGTGTGTGTGTGTGTGTGTGTGTGTGTGTGCGTGTGTGTGTGTGTGTGTGTGTGTGTGTGTATGAGGCCACAGGCCGAGTGCATTAGTGTCCCACCAGTGATGATATACAGCCACATCGCACTGCTACAAGTGTGATATTGCGTTTATACAGTTCAACGGCATAATCGTGTGTAAAAAAAGAAAAAAGAAAATCAAACACGGAGAGTCTCAAAACCCTATTGTATGAGGAACTACTTTCTTCCACCATCACTCACATCTGCACCTGACGTCAGAACAGCAGAAGCTGTTGCTCATATTATAGTATTTGAATATTTCTCTAACAAACTGTCTAAAGTGAAAGATGAACATTATAACCGGTTATGATCTATTACTGAACCAACATCGAATTGTCTCCATCTGCATCGCGGTGCACCGAAGAAACAATTAATTTTGACACCCCTACAATAAATGCAGCAACTTGCAAAAGCGAGAGATCGACTTAGAAAGTCATTTACCTGTTTAACCCTATAGCCAGTGCCTTGACGTGAACGCTCTGGGGTGCTGTTTTTTTACATGTCAGTGTTTATAAATAGATTACACCGAAAAGAACACGAGTAATCTTGACAAACAGTACATCAGTTAAAAGCTACAACCCTCAAGCACCCATTTTAGCTAGTTGTTTTTCGATGGAAAGCTTATAAAGAATGTATTTGCTTAATTTGTGTAAGTTTTACAGAAAACGCTTATTAGATATGGAGTAAATATCATCGTAATAACAACATACACATGCATTCATTGCTGCACATCACGCTTTATTTCGAAAGGTAAGAGTTCACAGAAAAACATCCCATCAAGCACATTTAGTCCACCGACACAATAGTGTGGGTTATGGGTGGTTTGTTTATGTCACTGTTTCTACTGAAGACCTGTTGTTTACCATGGTACTTACACGCGAAAACGGCATCTTTGTTGTAAAAAGCAAGGCTATGTGATAACTTTACACAGTTAAAATGTTACAGATAAAATGAGACCATGAACTGAATAAAAGTCAAAGTTATAGTCTTTATAAAATCTAAAAAAAGCAGTCGAGTGTTTAGACGTTCTGTATATGCCTACTGTCACTTACTTCCTAGTTCCTGGTTTGACTGATGGAAAATTTAGCCAATGGCTGCATGATTCTTTCGACATATGGTGAATCTGTTTATTTTGAATCTGTTTATTTATTGGACATGTTGTTGATTTATTGTGCTCTGAGCACTGTCACTGGCTCAGTGACCTGTCAATCATTATGTGATGCGATGCACCTGCCCCCTGCTGCACAACTGCACACAGCTGCTAACTGTTCAAGCTAACGGCAGAGCGGCTGGTTTGCAAAAAGGAAACAGAGAAAATGGATCGCCAAAAGTTGATTTGATCAGCTGTAGTTTGAAATTACGCTGTTTTTCTCTTAGGGCTTATTGTGCAGTCTCTGTTACTATCTTGGGGATGAACATTGTCAACCGTCTTTGCTCAAAGACAGGCTAATGGCCGCCGACATGCTGTCTCTCAGATATTATAAATATTTTAAAATAAGCACTATCCTTATAAATGAACTGCATAGTTGCAATATAAACAACTACATTCTTGACAACATATGTTGTCCAACAGCTGCAATATTTGTCAAACTGGAGAATGTCCTCTGATTGTCCTCTGATTGAAAAGTCTATTTGTAAACACCTTAATCCAGTAGTATCAAAATCAGTTCCTGAAAAGCTGCAGACCTGCATACAACAATACCTGCAACAAGCTAACCTGTAGCTTTCAAACACTTTACTAGTTTGTTCAGATGTTCTTCATACCTTGCTCAAATGATCTAAGATGATCTGGCAGATCCTGGATTTTTTAATCTTGATAACTGATCTCTGGCTAATTTGGTTCTTCAAACTGGTTAAAATGTCTGGATGAACTGATCTGAGATGCATGTGATGTGAAGGACAGATCTATCAGTCCTCAAAATTATGATCAGCAATGCAACAACTGGCTGACGGAACAGCAGCGTAATGACATCATCTGATTAATATTCAATTATCCATGTGAGCAAAATTATATAAAATATGTAGTAAACTGTTTGTTAAATATGATGCGCAATAACTTTCCACCTTTGTTATGGGCTGCGGGCTTTACACTTTCATGTGTCAAGAGTATTTAGCAGTTTGTTTAGTTTTACTCACAGAGCGAATTTTCTTTATTATAGTAGCCTAGGCCAATTAAAGTTTCTTAATAACTGGCTGTTTAAATTAATTTAGTGTAAAAAAAAAGCATTTTGATATTGCAAAAGGTGTCTGCAACTTTTGTGAAGCATCAAATCACCAGCATTTTAGCTGTCAACACATGTACATAACTGCATAAATTATTAATTCTTTCTTAAAAAAAAAAAAAAGAATATTGGCCACATCTATTATCGTACACAAATTATACTAAAGCTGGGTCTGTACCTTAACATGTTTGTATCTAAAAAGTCCATATTACATTTTCTCTTTGAACCCCTTGGGGCAATGATCTCAAACTTAATTCCTGGAGGGCCACAGCTCTGCACAGTTTAGCTCCAACCACCACCAACCGACACCTGCTTAATAGTCTCTAGTAGTCTTGAACACCCTGATTATTTGGATCAGCTGTGTTTGATTAGAGTTGAAGCAAAACTGTGCAGAGATGCAGCCCTGATGAATACTCATTGTTCTCATTTGAAGCTTATGATAAATAATTGTGAACATCATCTCAATCCCTTTATTTGCCCTTCAGATATATAAAAATATTATTTACAAATTCATCAACCAGAATAATATTTTTTGGATTAAAATAAAATGTGTAAAATTATTTTACACCCAAGTCTGCTAATGGAGGACCAGTAAGCCCTGTTCTAATGGTAATTGTTTTTAGGGAGGCATAATGGATTTTACAATTTGCAGGGGTGATTTATTTTATCCAAATCCAGAATGTCCTTTATCAGAATGTGGTCAGAATGTTTTTTTTCCTCAACCATCCAGGTAAAAATACCAAGCTGAATTATCTACTTTTAAAAACATCAATGTTCTGTGATGATTTCATTCCATCAAAATCCACATCTCTAAGGAGATTGATACAAAATTGTATTTTAAAAATCCTAAGTGGCCACTCATCGTGCCATCTCGTGAATTTAAAATGGACACTGTGCTAGAAAGTTTGTCCATGTACTAGTTATCAAAAAAGCCACATTTTCTGTGTTGTGTTGTAGTCAAATGTAATTGGCTGTCATTATGATGAATGCACCAGCAATGATTCCGTAAATCTACCATGTGTTTGATCAGGTTTAGAGCTAGGATTTTCTTTAAAAGATGTTTCCATGAGAAATAATTGCCATCTGAGAAGGGATTTAAGCACACTAGCCTAAAAATGTCTTGAGAATATATATTGTTACATTTGTGATTAAACCTGATTTGTGTTCATGTAGTAAAAATAAATGTAAACATTTCAATCTTAATTTTTCTGTTAATCTATATAAATCAATTAGGCAAAATGGCTGCTTGACTGAATTGATGTGTGTCACATGACTTTTTAAAGAGGTGTGGTTAATAGGTCACTTTGTGTGTGTTTTTTTATTTATTTATTTTTTGTAGGGAGATATCGGTACACCAGGAGTAGATGGAATTCCTGGCATCAAGGTTTGTGACACTTTTGTAAATCTATCAATCAAAATGATTTTTTGCTTTAAAACAAAAAGTGTAAAGGTAGCCAATGCTTATTTTACACCAAAGCCTGCTACTGGAGGACCACTGTAAGCCCTATTCTAATGGTAGTTGTTTCAAATATTGATACACCAGGATTTAATGGAATTCCTGGCATCAAGGTTTGTGAAACGTTGTGTGCAATAGCTACTGCCCACTTAAAAAGTCTCATTAACAGAAGTCTAATTTCATGGCCATATTATTTAAAATCATAAAATATGCATAAAGCTGGAGAACATAATGTTTGAATAAAAATGTCCTTTCTTCCATTTATGGAGGCCTAAATCTTCTCTGATATGGATCATCCCTGATAGCACATGCACATATGTTTGATGTGTGCATTTACATCTGCAAGATATGTTTTAGAATGTTTGTTCATTTGCAGTACATCTCAAACTAATTGTTAAACAGATGTTTCTAATTTATTATTTATTTAATAAAATCAACGTTTGTCATATCTTTGTACACAGCAAACAGAGCTGAAGTGGGATTTATGTGCAGATCACTTTAGTTCATGACTGACTAAATTAACATTATTTAATTAAAACCTCAGTACATAAGTCTGAAATAGTGCTACTAACTTGGTTAATATTAGGTTACTGCCATTTAATTGAATTCAATTTATGTACTCTTGCTAGTTTAAAGTAAAAGGGTACTCACCTTAGTACATTTGGTGGTATTAGATTGTGGAGCTTTCTTTTAAATTATGCTTAAATTATTATTTCTTATATTCTGCTTGGATATCTCCAACAATTGAGCAACATGTCGTTACTGAGAGATTCAAAAGATAATATGTCATCATTAGCCTGCAAGCTAAGAGGGGGTGTGGTTGTGTGTGTGTGTAAATAAACAGAGTGGGGCTGCGGTAAAATAAGAAAGAAAAATAGTGAAACTGCAAAAACATTATAAATAAAAAAAAAGATGAAAATAATAAATAAAAATAATGGCTGTGTGTGCAGGTAGCCTATAGCTAGCACTTATATTTTTCAACCCAGCAGCATGACAACACTGGTCCTCTGCAAAAAATAAAAATATATCAGGAATTCCCCGGTGCTTCCAATTATTCAGGCTAGGCCTGACAGCAGATTTTGTTCTACACCAAATGTTCTTTAAAGACTTTGAGATGTGATATGGGTAAAATTTACATCTTATATTAGCCTCATATATTTTAATTGAATTGTTCTCTGTTATGGTCTGACCATTCTGAATGCATCATTTTTATATGCCTTTTTCTCACTGTTTTCCCCCCAATAGGGTGAAAGAGGTGAACGGGGTGAGAAGGTAAGTTACATTTTCACTCCAATTATTTTGTCAGTGTTGCATTAATTTGCATCCTTTTTTAATATTATGTTGCATCATCAAATGCATATATGTTGTTAAAGAAATATAAAAGTGTACCTAAAACGCACAATAAGGTTATGGTAATAAAGTAATGAGCAACTGGAAGAGTAAAACATTGTAAACTGTTGGTTTAACTTGGTACGTAACTGTGGACAAGGGTCACAGTTTCTTATTTTCTCAAATTGTTCTTAATATCTAATCATTCAAAGCATTAGATAGCTTTTGTAATTCCTGAACAAACAAATAGCACCTTGCAGTAAAAAGGGAACAAGCAGTACTGAAGTCACACAAAATAATTAGAATTTGCACTAGGCAGTTGTTCATTTTCTCTGATTTTATGCATCATCATGTCTTCACAAATGTGTTCCTAAATGACCTCCATAGAGGAAGCCAAATGTATGTGGCACAGTACCAGACAATTTAGGCTACCTGTCAAAAGCTCTTTATTCTTAGCAGCTGCAGCTGTCCCCTGGCACTTCTCAAGAGGACAGTGTTGATAGAGTGTAGTTGGAAACTGTTGCCCTTTATGTCTTGGATCACTCCTTCCAGGGATCATACTTGAAACCATTGGCAAACGTCTCCCTAACCACATACTCCCACCACTCTGTATTTCTGAAATTGCTCATTTAGACCAGTTTTGGATCATTTCGTCTAATTGAATCAAACACTCACACAGTTTCAAACAGATCAAATATAATGAAGCAGATTCCAATCCACCTTAGTCCCGCAGTGCATCCAGACATTTTATGGAGCTTACAATGGCTGGAGTCAAAAGTAAAAAAAAATAGATTTATCATATGAAACTGTGTAATTATATATGAAATTGATTTAAAAGTATCCAGCAAACAGGAGTGCATTCATTGGGTTCATTGTGTATATCTGGACCAAAAGCATGCCTTGAGAGTGTGATATGTGGGCCCTTAACATTTTATTATTTATTTTTCTGGTGTTAGTTTGAACCTAACTGTACAATTTAGAAACTCTTTGAAAATATTAAGTCACCATTTTTATCCATTAAAATAATCTGTTAAAGAAAAAAAATATTCTTGATGTGTTCAAACTGTTTAATCAATTAAGTTGCTGCTGAACATATAATAATTTTCCTGTGCAGTGTGAGTTGCTACCTTGCTGAAATTGTATAAAAAACACACATTGTATGCCTGGCCTTAGACTGAAAGTCTACCTAGACACCTACAGAAAAGGCTTGGCAAACAGAACATTTAATTTGTTTACGTACATTGTTTTGTTTTATCTGGCCCTACTTTTCTTATTTACTTTCCATAAAAATATAACAGATATCAAAAGTTTTAAACTGTCCCTCACTTGATGAGGTAGTTGAATCCATTAGCAGAAGTGTAATAAGGCCAGTGGTAAAAATCAATTTCAATACAACGAGCTGAAAGTCAGTAATTTGGGCAGAGGCAAAAGTTAGAAACACAGACTAACAATATAACAAACAGACAAATCCAAACAGTAATCCGAAGGCAAAAACAGGTAGTGATGTGACATTTTTTTATCTGAAAAAAAAACAGCTTGATTTGTTTTGCTATATATAACCAAATGATCCTTGAAGTCCAAAGTTTAATTTGCATCTAAAACCATGTGAGTGCTTTGTACGTTGATTTAAAGGTATAAAAATGGGCAGTAGTAAGGTGTATTGCGAGAGATTAAGAGTGTTATTTACCATACATGTCAACATTGGGATGTGAAAATAAGGCAAAATAAGGGACACACTCAAAACCCAGAGTGTCCACTTTTGCTCTCCTTCAAATCGTATGTACAGAATCTGTTTGAGAAACAGAGTCTATTTATCACTATGAAGCGCGTCTGACAGTCACGCACCACAACATGAAGTAACTGTTCATATATATATAATCACCATGGCCGCATGGTGTCAGTAAACATGCTTATGTGTATGTGTAAGCATTTGTGTGTCACTCATCGTTTCAGTAAGGCTTGAATAACTAACTAACCCCTAACTCACTAAACTTACTAACCAAAGAAAAATGCAGAAACAAAAGTGTAATCTTCAGCATATTCAACGCTTAACTAAACTTTTTAACTATTCCAAAACATAATTACAAATGTGGCAACTCACACAAAAAACTATGCTGCTCAAAATTACTAGAGTTCTTGTAAAGTACACATTGTTAGCCATTAGCAAAACAAGAGCTTATCTGATAATCCAGTACTCATAAATATAATTCAACTTCCTAATAATGAATAATAAATTGAGCTGTACAAACTTATCTATATAAACATATCTTATAAATAAAGCACTTACATGAGTGACAAACTAAACAACAACAGCAACAAAAATAATACAGACTCAATGAACAGGGTGGTCAACACAAGTGAGGAGCTCTTAATTGGTGCACCGAGTGCGTCATAATGGTGATTGACAGTCTTCTCGACCAATGGCTGCACACCTAGGACAGGACAGAGTACACAACAGAAGAGAGAGCGAAACAGAAAACAAACACAAAACACCCCAATGCATATGTGAAATGTAACAGTATTTTGAGCTGAAACTTTACAAACACATTCTTGAGACACCAAATGCTAATCTTACATCTTGTAAAATGGGTAAAATAGGTGACATTTAATGTGCTAAAGTGGCAGGAAGAAATGAGACTTCTGTCACCCTCTGTTCAGGTGTGTGTGTGTGTGTGTGTGTGTGTGTGTGTGTGTGTGTGTGTGTGTGTGTGTGTGTGTGTGTGTGTGTGTGTGTGCGTGTGCTTGTGCGTGTGTGTGTGCGTGTGCGTGTGTGTTGTAGAGGAATTGCAAGGATTTTTATCGGTTTAGTAAATATTGTTGAATCTAAACTTTTATGTTTATTTTGAATCCTGGTCCATTAAAACTGCAAATTTAGTTATTAATATATTTCATATTGGTTATTTAGTTCTCAGACCACTCTGGGCCCAGAAAAGAGATTAAGTAAAAACCTTATAAACCCTGAAAGGAGGGAAACCTCAGTTTTAGAATGGAATTGTGTCAAACTTGAGAAAGCAAGGGAAGCTAACTTACTCTGTGAACCTTACCTTGTTAGGTGCAGGTTTTCTTTGGTAAACCTTTTTCAATTCCACTAACTTTTCTGAGTCTCCTTATTAAATTGAGCCACTGTTCCCTACAATGAGAAAACTTTATACTGTATACTTATTTGTCTATTGTTGACTACATTCTGCTATATTTTTGATGTGATATGTTAACTTCAAACAACAGAGTTAAATGAGGAAAAAATTCTTTTGCACAGATGTATAAAATGATTTAATATTTGTCTCATTCTCTGATAGGGAGACATGGGAGAAGATGGGATGAAAGGTGAAACCGGAGAGAAGGTCAGTCTAAAGATTGATAGCTATGCAAATGTTGATAATTATAAAATTACCTTCTACTATAAAATCTACTATAACATCATTAACTGGTTTTGTGGCATTGGTGTAAAGCAAATGAGTCCGGGGATGTAAAGCAAATGAAAATCACAACATTCAGACATTTAATTAAGATTATGGGGAATATACAAACAATGTATACCTATATACAAGATGGATTATCAAGGCATGTGTTAAATAATGGACTAACAAATAAAATGATCAAGTGACAAATTCACAACTGCAGTAACCATAATAATAATAATAATAATAATAATAATAATAATAATAATAATAATAATACCTGCACATGTATGACTGGGCCACTGAAATTAAATGAACATTTTCAGATGTACACTCTGCCCTTTAAAACAGGATCTTATTCATGTAACCTAATGATTGTGTATGATGAAAGTTTAACATCAGTGTTTTGCCTAGAGCAGCAGTTAAGTCTGCACCAGCCCTGCAAACCGAGTGATGATTGCAAACGCGCAGTTGTGCAACACTTTAAGGGCGTTCATATCAGCCATAATACTCATGATTAATGTACATTCATGATTATATTCATGTATATGATTATATATCATTGCTTACAATAATATTCCCTTAACTTTTACCATTTGTTACCAACTATTAAAATGCATGTTATATGTTGCAAAATAAGTTGTTGCATGGATAAATTAGATCATGAAGACTGATGAAAATTCTACTTTTGCTTTATTGTGTTTTTTATATGCATTATTTTAAATATGTATTATCTACAATTACTTTAAAAAGTGAATACCTCCAAATAATACAATATGAACATACTGTATGTCTAGGGCATCCTCTTAGAATAAGCCAAAAAAAAGTTTGCCTAGTCATACATCATCATCATGATTAATAAATATTTTAATGCATAGCCTCTTATAGGACTTCCATAGAAATTAATTATTAAAAGTATTATGTTTAGAAATTTGTTGAAAAAAATCTTGTGGAAACAGAAATTGGGGAACATATATATACAGGAGGCTAGTAATGTAGGAGGACTAATAATTCTGACTTCAAATGTACATATTAGACTGCCACAAACTAAGACTGTCAGCCCAGCCTGATCTCATGAGGAAATGTAACTATTTTATGCTTTGTCAGATTAGTGGCTAATTTGTTTGAATTCGCTGCATTTGAAAGTTCAAGCTTGGTGAACTCTAACCTGCAAAATCGCATCATTTGATTCTGTTTAACAAATAGATGATCAAATGTGACCTCTCTAAATATGAAGCAATTGCCAGCTCTTTTATCAGCGTCTAATCATATTGTTTTATCCCACCACTTTTCGTATATATATATATATATATATATATATATATATATATATATATATATATATATATATATATATATATATATATATATATATATATATATATAGACACAATGCACACCTCCCACCAGTGCCATGTGCATTGTGTCTCACGGCATAATCGGATATATAAAAAAGGAAAATCAAACAATGTTTAAAGTGATGAACAAACAGGTGATTTTGCTTACATTTTAAGATTATAAGGCTGAATGGCATGAACTGCCATCAGTCTAGAGCAGGGGTGGGCAATTATTTTTTCCATGGGGCCACATGAGAAACAGAAAATATTGTGGAGGGCCAGGCCAAAAGGCTGAAGTCAATTATGCATAATATTAATGGTATTTCTTTATTAAAAAGTGGTAAATACCATTGTTTTCTCAAGCTGGTAAGAGTAGACTATATGTTATAAATGAGCAAAAAGGAAAAAGTGAGGTTGCCTTACAAAAATGTGATTTATTCAAATTTCCCAATGCAATGGTAAACAAAGTGTGAGCATTTGGTTTTAGTTAAACATTTGTGACTTATTAGTTAACAGTTTCAGTCACATTCGCTCCAAAACACATTTTGAGTTTCAAATATTGTTGGAAAGAGGTTCTTAGCATTCTACATGGAGATGCGAAGCAAAGCTGACAAATGATCATCAGTTAGAGAGGATCTATACCTGGATTTTGTAAACTTCATCAGTGAAAATGTTTGTTCACAAATGTAGGTAGAGCCGAAGAGAACCAACATCTTCTGAGCATGTCGTCTCAGGTTTGGAAAGTTTTCCTCCTTAAGAGAAGAGTAGAAATCCAGCAGAGATCCTGACTTAAAGTGCTCTGCCAGTACTGCATCAGACTGCAGGTCAATGAGTTCCAGCTGCACATCACTGGGTGCATTATCCACACTGCAGGTAAAGGGAGAGGAAATCATATGCATTTCATCCTCGATTGTTCTGAGATCTTCAAAACGCCTTAAAAACTCACCATGTAATGCTCCTAACATGGATGAGTACCTGCTGAGGTGATCAGCTGATGGTGTGACTTCGTTCAGGGTTTGCATGTGAGTGAGAGTGTTGCTCTCCAGTTGACTTGAAAGAAACTGCAGCTTTCTCATGAAGGCCTTCACGAGGCTGTGCATTTCATGAACAAAAAGGCCCTTGCCCTGCAGTTTGGTGTTCAGTTTGTTCATCAGTGAAGTCACATCAACAGCAAATGCAAAATCTGCCATCCAATCCTCATCTGAGAGCTCTGGAATGTCTTTGCCTTTTTTCTCGCAAAACTCTCGAATCTCTGCTTTCAAGTCCCAAACCCTCTTCAGCACTTTAATCAGGCTGAGCCATCTGACAGCTGTGTGGTAGACGATGCCACTATGCTCAGTCTCATGTTCCTCCAAAAGAGCAACAAACTGTCTGTGATTCATTGCCCGCGCCCTGATGAACTTTACTATTTTAGTAACAACATCAGTAACATGGTTGATTTTTAGCACTGACTTGCACAACACATGTTGGTGTATAATACAATGCAAAAACACAAATTTTTGATCTGCATCGATTTCTGTCACTTTATCTTGCATGCGTTTCAAAAGTCCGACATTTTTCCCTGTAAGATTTGGACAACCGTCTGGTGTGACACCTGACAGTCTCTCCCATTTCAATCCCAGAGTGTCCATGCACGCATTTACCTCTGTAAAAAGATCACTCCCTGTCGTTGTCCCTTTCATCGACCGCATTGCTGCTACCTCCTCTGTGAGCTTGAAGTCTGTTATCCCCTGGACAAATACGAGCAGCTGGGCTGTGTCGCGGACATCACAGCTCTCGTCTAAGGCCAATGAAAAAAAGTCAAAACCACTTCACGTTGCAGCTGAAGCTCCAGGTTCCCCGCAATGTCCTCGATCCTCCTGGTCACGGTTTGCCTGGACAGCGGGACTTGCTCAAATGCGCCTTTTTTTTCAGGGCATATTAGTGCGGCAGAGTCCACCATGCACTCTTTGACAAACTCTCCCTCCGAAAACGGCTTACTGTTTTTAGCTATTTTGTGGGATATCACAAAGCTGGTCCTGGTCGCTGCATCCCTGGATGTGTGAAGCTTCGTAAAAAAGCCTTGCTGCTTTTGCAACTTTGCTAGCAAAGCTTCGGATGGCCGTGCCCTCTCAGCATCAGACAAGTTCTTGTATTTTTCAGAGTGTTTCTTGTCGTAAAGCCAACTCAAATTGTAGTCCTTAAACACGGCAATCTCCTCCCCGCAAACCAAACACACTGCTTTACCTCCGACTTCAGTAAAAAAATACTTAGCAGTCCAATTTTTGTTGAAAATCCTGCATTCGGCATCTATCTTTCTTTTTTTGCATGAGCGGATATTTCTGGGGGTTACAATCACCATGTCAACCGCGGGCACCTGTTCCTATACGTATTGCGTCATTGTGTACATAAAAAACAACTTCAAAATAAAAGCAATGCAGTCTTAGTCCATGCATGAAGTAACATGAGAAAATACATTTATTTTGTAATTTCCAATTAACCTTACGCGGGCCGGTCGAAGTCAACCAAAGGGCCGTATGTGGCCCACGGGCCGTAAAATGCCCAGGTTTGGTCTAGAGATATTTCCAAGTATTTTGCTGTTGTAATCGGGATATCACAATATTAACCCAAAAAGCCAAGGCAGTGCAATCACTACCAGATTACTGTTGTGTTTACGATAAGGAAAGATTCTAAACATGTGGGCAGTTTTTCTTTCTTTCTTTTTACTGAACTAGTCTGCAGTAACAAAAACAGGAGACTCATTAGAAACAAACAGATAGCCAACCAAAAATTAAGTGGCCAAGATAAAAAAAATACATAAACGTGAATCCCATCTCACACTTAATACACTACAATTACTATAGTATAGATACAGCACTGTAACTAAAAAAAGACAGAGATCGACTTAGAATGTCACTCACCATTGTTTTGATCAGCTGTAGTTTGAAAATACACTGCTCTTTTCTTCTCTAATCTTGTGGATGGACAACATCAACCATCTTTGCTCTGCAAGCTGATGTATGCTAACACGCTGTATCTCAGAAATTATAAATATTAAAAATAGGCACTGTCCTTATAAATGAACAGTATGATCGGAGGTACTGTCCAAACTTTTAGATCTTGCTCTCAGTCTGGCTGTTGGCCAAGGGTTGTATCAAGATGAGAGGTTGACTATGACTCCAAGTAAATAGAAGATGGCTCTCCATACCTGAGGGATGAACTGCATTGAAGTTTTTTAAGACACAATTGAACACATGTTGGCAGTTTCTAAGGCTGTCGGGAGACCTTTTAGGGCATGAGTCTGCATGATTTTGAGAAGTGATCAACCACCACTAAAAGGCAGATACATCTATCAGTATTCAGTAGATTAGTGGTGAAATCCACTCCATTATGGGACCAGAATTGTTGTTGGATGGGTAGTGGGATTAATCTACCTGCAAGCAGATGGCAAGATGTTTTTGACAGCCCAGACTGATCAGTTTCGGATGTACCTGGTGATGTCATGGGTCATACTGTGCCTCCGTTACCAAACTTGCAGGATTGCTTGCTTTCTGGATATCCAGAGCCCGGAAGACATTGAACTTTGCCCAGCAGGTTTTTTCACTGTTGCTTTGTAGAGGAGGGGACATAAGGCATTCTGCCAACCCAGCAGAGTTTGTTAATCGAGGGTGGCAGTAAGGATGTTTTTATTAAGAGTCCACTGAATCAAATTGACAGTAAGGGTTGGAAGTAAAAAAAGTTTCCAGCTAAGAGTAGTGTTCACAAAATGGTGGATACATTATTCAATCTAATTCCACCTTTCCTTGAGGTCAAGTTTAAAGGTCAACAGCTACCAGATTATAATGCCTTAATTCTGCTCCACTGGGGACAGTTTCTTAGAATAGTATGCACAAGGATGGAGGCTGGGAGACTCACCGGACTGCTTGAACAGCATAGGCCATTTTTGGTGTCCACATCAATGACAAAGGGGATTGTAATCTAGGTGGCGTAAATCTGGAATTTAAATCTGGCGTAAATCTGGAATGAAACTCCTTTCTGATGATGAAACTGGACAGAAGGTTGGTGGAACCCACACTTCATAAGCTACAGATAGAGATGGTGATATTGAAAGCATAGCAGGACCTACTTAAATTGTTCAGCCAGGTTCCGGGAGTATATCAAAGTATCTTTTAAACAGACAATGATGAATGGATGGAGAAACTGCTGGAACACCCTGTTAATAAGGTTTTGTAAGAACGCTGTACATACTTTATGTAGAGATTATATAGCATCATCCAGTACTCCTTGTGCCTATTGGGGGTAATGGAGGCCATCTTCCATTTGTTGCCCTCCTAGATGTGAACAAGGTTTTTGGCACTCTGCAGGATTAGCCTTGAAAGGATGCAAACCCAGTGGAGTTCCCTTAGAGTAGCTGGGACTAGAGGAAGAACATATGGGAGTTTGAGAGCTGGATGGAAATAAATTTCTCAGTTCTTGATAAAGTGTCCAAGAGAAGCACAGTACAAAATTTGAAAGTCAGGCAGCAAGTGCTTTCCAACAAGGCAGGTGAACAGTGTTAATCTCCATGGATTTTGGTACTGAGGACAGGCAACAGGGATTGTAAGCTGGTTGAGTGGCTTTGCACATCTAACATGTGGCAAGGCATTACAAAATGCTCCATGCCTAAAGTTCTCTGCTCACTACATGAAGTTCCCCAACCCAGTAGTGTCATCATAAATGGGCATTGCTGACATGCATTAAGATTAGTCATTTCATTCCATCACTAGCCACTGTCAGACTTCTGATCTTTTAAATGTAGTAAATATATGGGAGATGTGACTTCATGCACACTGAGCAGTTTATCTGAGATGCAGAACAGTTTGAACGTCTTGGAAATGGTTAGTAAAACTGGAAAGTGATATTGCTGGTGGACCATATTAAAAAAAAGCTTTAAGAGAAAATAAAGAAATTGTACCTTGGATTGTTCTGTTGGAAACTTCTGTGGTTTCATCTCAATGTATAGATTTACATAAAGTAAGAATCTGATACACTTCTTCACATGATTATATTTTATTTAATTTTTATATATTGTTTTTTGACAACAGAAGCCTTGAGTATGTTCAATTCAATTCAATTCACCTTTATGTCTATAGCGCTTTTACAATGTAGATTGTGTCAAAGCAGCTTCACATAGAAGATCATAGTAAATTGAAACAGTGTCAGTTCAGTTTTCAATGTTTAAGTTCAGTTCAGTTTAGCTCAGTTCAGTGTGGTTTAATAATCACTACTGAGAGTCCAAACACTAAAGAGCAAATCAATTGATATGCAGCTCTACAGTTCCCAAACCATGCAAGCCAGTGGCGACAGTGGCAAGGAAAAAAAGCGGCGAAAGTGAAGTATTAAAAAATCTCAATAGAAACCAGGCTCAGTTGGGCACGACCATTTCCCCTCTGGCCAAACGTCTTGTGCATAGCTGCAGTCTAGGCGCCGGAGGCTGGAGAATGCTGGACCTTGGCGAAGACCCGTCTGTCCCTGAAGCATCACAGGTCTCATGCTCTCCACTCCTCCATGACAACCACATCAGTTGCTCAGGATACAGCCTGGTCCAGGATTATGGAAACCTTGGGATCATCTTGTCACTGGTATTGGATCAAATCAGTGGTGCTGCATAGTCTGAGGGCCTCGGAATGAGTATCTCCAGGTGGAAATAGTGAATAAAGAGAATAATTAGCGTAGCTGCTGTTCATAGTGTGAATAAACGAGATGCAAAAGCCTGCGTGGGGCACATTCATGTATCATACTGCTAAATGATGCATTGAGTGTATGCTTTGCTAAAAAGATAGGTTTTTAATCTAGTTTTGAATTGCGAGAGTGTGTCTGAGCCTCGGACATTATCAGGAAGGCTATTCCAGAGTTTAGGAGCTGTAAATGAGAAGGTTTGACCTCCTTTACTCGACTTTGCTATTCTAGGTACCACCAGAAGCCCTGAACTTTGAGATCTTAAAGAGCGGGTTGGATTGTAGTGAGACAGAAGGTTGGTTAGATAAACAGGAGCTAGATTATTTAAAGCTTTATAGGTAAGAAGCAATATTTTAAAATCAATACGAAACTTAACAGGCAGCCAGTGTAAGGAGGATAAACTTGGGGTGATATGATCATATTTTCCTAGTCCTGGTAAGAACTCTAGCAGCATTTTGTACTAGCTGAAGTTTGTTAATGGTGGATGCTGGCCAGCCAGCAAACAGAGCATTACAGTAATCCATAAGTCATAAAAGCATGGACTGGCATTTCTGCATCTGAGAGGGAAAGCAAAGTTCATAACTATTTCTCAGATGAAAGAAGGCAGTTTTTGCAACATGTGATATATGATTTTCAAAAGTTAAATTGCTGTCGAATATGACACCCAGATCTTTTATAGTAGAGCTAACGCTAACTTTGTATCCCTCTTATTGTAGGTCGAGTTGTGAGATCTGCTGTGTACAGGATTTAGGCCCAATAAGTAATAATTCTGTTTTGTCTGAATTTAAGAGACGAAAAGTGTTGGTCATCCAGTCTTTAACAACTTTAATACACTCAGTTAGCTTAGACAGTTCAGTCTCATCAGGTTTAGTTGAAATGAATAATTAAGTATCATCTGCATAGCAGTGAAAGCTGATCCCATGTCTTCTAATAATGTCTCCCAGGGGTAGCATGTAAATTGTAAACAGCAAAGGGCCTAAAACTGATCCTTGAGGCACCCCATACTTTACTGGTCTGACTTCTAAAAAGCTGTCCATTAATATTCACAAACTGGTAACGGCCAGTTAAATATGACTTAAACCATTGTAGAGCCTGTCCCTGGACACCTGTAGAATTTAAGCGATTTATGGGTATATTGTGGTCGATAGTGTCAAATGTAGCACTAAGATCAAGTAAAGCTAATAGTGAGATGCAACCTTGGTCAGCAGCTAAGAGTAAATCGTTGGTTATTTTCACTAATGCAGTTTCTATACTGTGATGAGCCCTGAAATCTGACTGGAACAATTCAAAAACATTGTTCGTCTGCAGAAAGGAGCATAATTGGACAGAAACAACTTTTTTTTAGTATCTTAGACATAAATGGAAGATTTGAAATAGGCCTATCATTAGCTAGATTGCTGGGGTCCAGTTGTGGTTTCTTAATAATAGGCTTAATAACAGCAAGCATGTAAGGATTTAGGACATAGCCTAAAGATAAAGCGGAGTTGATAACGTTAAGAAGAGGTTCTCCTATAACAGGTAGCAATTCTTTCAGAAATTTTGTTGGAATTGGGTCTAACATACTTGTAGCTGGTTCAGAACTATTTATAACTTTATCTAGCTCTTCCTGTTCTATGATTTTGAAGCACTGTAAGTTATTTTGATTCAGTGGAATGTTTACTGGATCTGAAGTATAAGGCAGTGCAGAAAGTTTACCATCTTCTATTTTCTGTCTAAAGCCTTCTATTTTATCACTGAAAAAAATTCATAAAGTCATCATGACTAATTTGCTATGAGACATTTTGTTCCAGAGATGACTGATTATTTGTTAATTTAGCAATGGTGCTAAATAAAAATCTAGGAGTGTTATGATTATTTTCTATCAGTTTGTGGAGGTGCTCAGCCCTGGCAGATTTTTAGCGCCCTCCTATAGCTGGACATACTGTCTTTTTACGCAAATCTAAGGACCTATAAATTAGTTATTATCCATTTACGTTCCAGGGCCTGGGTTGCTGTTTTGAGAGCGCGAGTATAACTATTATACCATAGTGTAGATTTATTATTATTTCAAAGTCTTATCGTGGAGTCTTTGCTGGCAGGAGGATGAACAGAGATAACTGAAAATAATGGAGGCAAATGAACATATACACAATAGGAGTTTGAGATCACAGCAATAATGTGGAAAAACAGTCAATTAGCTGTCACCAGTTCTTTTATCAATAGGATGTTTATGTAAAGTCCTTCAACTAACTTTAGATGGTATGGTTTATGAAAAACGCTCTATCCTTTGCCTGAAACACATGTAAACAGTAGTATAATGCAATGCTTTTTGAAACTTCTGGAGTTTTTTTAAAACAAACCCCTGTCTCCACAGCGACACTTCATAAACTATTCATAAATTTAGCCATCATAGCTATACACTGCTGTTTTGTTACCTACTCTTTCAAAATCATTGTAAATGTTTGTGGTATTACAGATAAGAAATTAGACCCTAATCTTTGCATTGTGTAGTGATTTATTACCAAACTTTTCCACAATGTCCTATGAAGACAACCATTCACTTTCACTCCATGATAAGAGACTTTTAGAAACTGGGCTTTCACTATACATTCCATTCACTTCATTGTTCAATTCAATTCAATTCAATTCACCTTTATTTGTATAGCGCTTTTACAATGTAGATTGTGTCAAAGCAGCTTCACATAAAAGATCATAGTAAATAGAAAGAGTCAGTTCAAATTTCAGAGTTTAAGTTCAGTTCAGTTTAGCTCAGTTCATTGTGGTTTAATAGTCACTACTGAGAGTCCAACACTGAAGAGCAAATCCATCGATGCGCAGCTCTACAGATCCCAAACCATGCAAGCTAGTGGCGACAGCGGCGAGGAAAAAAAACTTCACCAACTGGCGAAAGTGAAGAAAAAACCCTTGAGAGAAACCTGACTTAGATGGGCACGATCATTTCCATTTCTCCGCTGGCCAAACGTCTTGTGCAGAGCTGCAGTCTCAGTGGCGGAGGCTGGAAGCTGAACCTCAGCGAAGACTCGTCTGTCCCTGGAGCATCACAGGAATCAATCTCATGCTCTCCACTCCTCCATGACCACCACAGCAGCTGCTCAGGATGCGGCCTAGATCCAGGATATGGAAACCTTGGGATCATCTCTTTGCTGGTCTTGGATCAAATCAGTGGCGCTGCATAGTCTGAGGGCCTCGGGATGAGTATCCCCAGGTGGAAATAGAGAATAAAGAAAATAATTAGCGTAGCTGCTGTTCATTGTGTATATAAACAACTCATTATCTGTTTTTTACAGTGATTAAAAAGATCATAATCAAGACAGGACTTTCTGTATAAAATGCATTTCAATGTTTTTTTGCCCAACCATGACTGCGCCACCCTCTGCTATATCTATCATTAAAGCATTCTGCATAAATCAAAGTTACGATAGTTCAAACTCAGTTACTCAGGCAACTTATGCTTTGAAACTAGCCTGGTCTGGGGGCAGGTTAATTCTCATGCCCTATTCACACGAAGCGTCAGCGTCAGCGTCAACGCTTCCCATTCACTTTGAATGGGTGACGTCAGGCGTTGCCGCACTGCATTGTGAATCTATCGGCTGCCATCCATATGTTCGCTGCAGAAGTTGGTAATTCCTCAACTTTTCAAGCACCAACGGACACGTCAGCCACTCAGATTGCTTTATGCAAATACCCCAGCTCAGACAGTAGCCGATTACAGAGTAATTTCATTGACTGATGCTGCTATGACGATCTTGTCAGCCCCAACATACCCTTTGTCAAGCATTGGCGCAAAAGCCCCATGTGAATGCACAGTCAGGCTAAGTCTTAAGTTCATTAATCAAAGTAATATTAACATTTGTCTGCCATAATTTGGTGCCATTTTAATTCACTTAATCTCCTAATAATTATAAAAACTTTATAGTCACTTAATAGTAAATATAAACTGTATACACCAAAGATCTTTAAGAATAGAATGATAATACATTTAAATTAAAAAGTTAT
This sequence comes from Danio aesculapii, assembly GCF_903798145.1. NCBI lineage: Eukaryota > Metazoa > Chordata > Actinopteri > Cypriniformes > Danionidae > Danio > Danio aesculapii. The sequence continues at coordinate 57,067,899 of NC_079441.1, forward strand.
TGCAAACAAACAAATACAAATTACAAAAAACATATTTCAACAAAATTTTATATATTTTTTATGATTCTGTTGATTTTTTTTTTTTTTCTGTTTATTAAAAATTTATTTAACAATTCCCTCCAACATATTAATTAAGGGGCAACTGGGTGGCGCAGTAGGTAGGGCTGTCGCCTCACAGCAAGAAGGGCGCTGGTTTGAGCCCCAGCAAGGTCAGTTGGCATTTCTGTGTGGAGTTAGGGTTAGGGTTAGGGTTAGCATGTTCTCCCCATGTTTGCGTGGGTTTCCTCAGGGTGCTCCAGTTTCCCCCACACTTGCGCTATAGGTGAACTGAATAAGCCAAATTGGGTGTGAATCCAAGAGTGTATGGGTTTTCCCCATTGTTGGGTTGCAGCGGGAAGGACATCCACTGCGTGAAACATATGCTGGATAATTTGGTGGTTCATTCCTTTACAGCTGCAAACCCTGAGTGGAATAATGAAGAGATGGATTCAGGCCGAGCAGTAGCCTTTAATATAAAGATATTTTGGTAACATTTTATAATAACTACACACTATGAATCATTTACTAAGCATTAGCATCTAGGGATTTCATTATTTGTTAAGCATTAACTCTACATTAATAAACGTTAGTAAGCAGTTTATAACTGCAGCTACAAATGCTGTATTCTTGACGTATAAGCACCTATATACTGTGCTTAATAATTGTATTTTCATACTTAGTTAATGATTTATTTTTCATTACTAAATTAAGTATTGCATTATTTACAAACCAGTTGTATTTAACAGTAGTTGAGGGTTTTTAGGATAATTCAGAATGAGTTAGTAAATGATTAATAAACTTGTTGAAATCAACGTTTATATGTCTTATAATTCAGGCATATGTTAAGGGTTACTATGTATGTTGATAAATGCTTTATTAACTCAACGTCATCTAGTTTTGTGACCTAATCTAAAATGAGGACCATTTATGCTTTATAAATCCCTTATAAATGACATATAAAGGCTCAGAATCAAATGAACAATAATCTTTGCAATCTTTTCTAAAAAATAAAATTACTGTAAAGTTTAAACATTGCCAAAAAACAGGAGTGTCAAAATACGACATAAAACTGGATAAAACAACTACAATATAATAATTTAACAATATATTAAGATGCAATGTTTAAAATGTACAGTAATTTTATTTTAGAGAAGGTTGCAAAGATTTATTTTTCATTTGAAGTACAGTTTCATTTGTGTATCTTTAAATGAAAAGGAATGAATAATGTCAATTTTTCCTGTTTAGAATATAACCGAGCCTTTATATGCCATTTATAAGGGATTTATAAAGCATAAATGGTCCTCATTTTAGATTAGGTCACAAAACTAGATGAAGTTGAGTTAATAAAGCATTTATCAACATACATAGTAACCCTTAACATATGCCTGAATTATAAGACATATAAACGTTGATTTCAACAAGTTTATTAATCATTTACTAACTCATTCTGAATTATCCTAAAAACCCTCAACTACTGTTAAATACAACTGGTTTGTAAATAATGCAATACTTAATTTAGTAATGAAAAATAAATCATTAACAAAGTATGAAAGTACAAGTATTAAGCATGCTATAAATGTGCTTATAAGTCAAGAATAGAGCATTTGTAGCTGCACTTATAAACTGCTTACTAACGTTTATTAATGTAGAGTTAATGCTTAACAGATAACGAATTAACTATTTGCTAATGCTTAATAAATGATTTATAATGTGTAGTTATTATAAAGTGTTACCGATATTTTCTCACGGGGGCACGGGAAACACAAGCGTCATAGGGAAAGCAGAAGTTTGCAGTGTTTTCTAGAGCAGATTAAAAACCCCACTGCTTGTGCGTGCACAGGTCTTTGTAGCCATTATTTTAAATTTATTGTGCTGATGTTAAGCACATTTTGTATGTTACAGTGAGCCTGCAATGCATTAAAACTTTCTTACAAGCAACAATTGGCAATAAGCATGCACGCAAGCACAATTTCAATGTGTTATGACAAATATTTAATTGAACATTAATAGGCTTAAAAAATGGCCTATGTTTTAAAATATATTGCTTCATATGTTTCCTTTTGAGATGATCTTTCCTGTCAACCTTCTCTCTTGCGTTGTTGCAAGCCACAGTTTTTGATTAATATGTTTAAATTATTATATTTTATTATAAACAAACTCTGCTTGCTGTGAACACATGCTGTGTCACATTTCAGAGCTCTTTCTTTTATCGTAGTTGCCATGGTAGCATACAACGTAATCGATGCATCTATGCTCGACCTTCAGGGTTTCACAAGCAGTTATCTAGATTATTTATACTGAACTCAGATTAGTTAGATAAAATGATCTTCAACTTGCTGTTATGGAACAAATTTAAGCGGACGTTTAGTTTGGCTCATTGAGGTCAGGTTTTTGTCTCTAATCCCCACTTTTTTCAAATGACTTTTATGAAATTACAGTTCTTCAAACAACAACAATAACAACAAAAACACCTTTCCTTGGAAAAAAAAGACAACACTGCTCTGTTACAAGTCTTGGGTAAAGATTCAGTCTACATTGCACTTAAAAGAATTTTAAAATAATAATTTCCTAAAACGTTGCAGAAATGTTTATAAAATTCAGATGAAAGACCATCTAAACCCGGTACTGTTTCTGATTATCAAACTTTTACAGTTTTTGTCACTTCTTGAAAATGTGTTTGTTAATCAATAAATTCTTGTTGTCTGTGTGTCAACTTTTTAAGACACGAAAACAATTCATGTTTACAATTAGAATCTGGTATCATGGATGTGGATGGTGGTTAGTTTATCTCTGATATCATCAAACTTCCATGTGAAGAAATTCATAAAGTCATTACTGCTGTGTTGAGAAATGCATGCTGATGTTGTATTTTTAGGTAGATTGGCCACTGTGTCAAACAGGAACTTGTGATTGTGTTTGATTTCTTCTATTAAAGTTGAAAAATATGCTCATCTGACAGACTTTAAGCTTTTCTAAAGTTAAGTGTACTTTCTTTCCAGGCCAGACCAAAAACCTCTAATTTTGATTTCTTCCATCTACGTTCCATTTTTGGGATGCTTTCCTAAACTTTTTTAAGTGTAACAGAGCAACTATGTGTAAAGTGCTAGAAAGGACAGAATCAATAGTTTCAGTTGCAGTGTCAAGTTCTTTTAAGGTGTCTGGAGAAAATGCTGACAATCTTTTGTGTTAGAGGTGATCATTCTCCCAAAGTTATAAATAAAAGGTAGTTTTGAAGACCTGTCAATGCACAATAAACAAGAGATTAAATAGTGATCTGAGATGTCACACTCTGCTGCACAACTTCAACATTATCAATATTGATATCATGTGATAATATTAGGTCTAAGGTATGATTATGCAAATAAGTAGGTTCTGAGACATGCTGTTTCACTCCAACAGAGTTGGGTATGCTTAGGAATGCCAGACTAAATGCATCTTTTTGATTATCTCTATGAATATTAAAAATACCAATACCTAAAACTTCATGTGCAAAACTATTTTGTAAAAGAAATCAGCAAATTAGGCGACGTTGTGATGCAGTAGGTAGTGCTGTCGCCTCACAACAAGAAGGTCGCTGGTTCAAGCCTCAGTTGGCGTTTCTGTGAGGAGTTTGCATAGTCTTCCCGCGTTCGTGTGGGTTTCCTCCGGGTGCTCCGGTTACCCCCATAGTCCAAAGACATGCGGTACAGGTGAATTGGGTGGGCTAAATTGTCCGTAGTGTATGAGTGTGTATGAATAATTCCCAGAGATGGGTTGCAGCTGGAAGGGCATCCGCTGCGTAAAACATATGCTGGATAAGTTGGCGGTCCATTCAACTGTGGCGACCCCGGATTAATAAAAGGACTAAGCCGAAAAGAAAATGAATGAATGAATGAAATCAGCAAATTCTATTGTAAAGTCATTGTGGTGCCCTAGAGGCCTATACAGTTGCCAATATAAATTTAGATTGAGATTTATTGTTTATGTTGTACAATGAAATATAGAACATTATTACTTCAAATTAATTAAATGTGGAACTTGATTAGGGAGTGACACTAAAAATCTTACTACATATTATGCCAACATCTCCACCTTTCTCTTTTAGACTAGGTTCCTGTTTATAATGATATCCTTCAGGTGAAGACTCGCTTAAGGTCATGTAATCGTCTGGTTTCAGCCAGTGCATCTAGCTTTAGGTTATCAAATCATTAACAAAAATGTATTTTAGATGTACGTGAGTGCCATAAAGGTGTCAGATAGTTTAGTCTTGTGCCATAAAATCAATTTGCTGCATCTGACACTATTGCTGTGTTTTTAATATAATGTAATCACCCAAGGGGTCGCACAAAAATATAAAGGCTGATGGCTTTTTATTTGCTTGTTGTTTGAGGTATGCAAAAGCTCATCTGGACAAGCCTGAATTATTTTGGAAAAATATACTGTGGACAGATGCCACAACGTGCTTTGCATGTCAGAAAAAGAACACAGCGTTCCAGCAGAAGAACCTGCTTCCTACTGTAAAATATGTTGGGGGCTCCATCATTCTGTGGGGATGTGTGGCAAGCACAGGTACAGGAAACTTTGTCAAAGGTTAAAGGTCACATGGATTCCACCCAGTATCCGCAGATTCTGAAGAACAATGTTCAGGAATTAGTCAAGAGGCTGAAGTTATGACAGGGTTCAAGTTATGGATGTTTCAGCAGGACAGTGACTCAAATCACAGTTCCAGATCTACCAAGGAATTCACATTCAGACACAATACAATGTTCTAAAATACCCATCCCAGTCCCAGACTTGAACATAATCGAAAATCTATGGGTTGATTTG
>NC_079441.1:57077743-57145243 GCF_903798145.1 Danio aesculapii
ATCAGCAGGCAGAGGGCCCAGCCATTCTTTCCCACCAACATCACTTCTCTTGATTGGTCCGCATTGACCAATAAAACATTAATTCACAAGACATTCAACTACTCTGAAATTAATTTCATTTGGGATCTAAAAAACATGCAATACTTTATTTTTTCCATCTTTGTTTGAAGAACAAAAACTAAAAGACTGTTTTGTTTTGTTTTGTTTTGTTTTGTTTTGTTTTGTTTTGTTTTGTTTTGTTTTGTTTTGTTTTGTTTTGTTTTGTTTTGTTTTGTTTTGTTTTGTTTTGTTTTGTTTTGTTTTGTTTTGTTTTGTTAGATTTGTTCTCCTGAGAAAGACATTCTGAGATTTTCTGTTGCACCTGTGCATTCACTGTGCCAGCCCTCTCATCCAGACTTAATGGAGCCATCTTACTGTTTTGAATGTCAAAGATCTATTATGCAATGGCATGCATTTGTTTAATGTGACTCACAGTGTGTTTGTGTGCAGGATAAGACACTTATAATAGCAAATTTCATGAATTTAGTCACAATTTAGTGAATTTCTGAGGTTTATTTAAGAAAGAAACTGAACTTAATTGAATAGAACACTCTCTGTTACATTGCAAGAGCAATAGATATTCATGGCCTCATGACCTCAACAGCACTAAGAAAACGGCATTTTAATTCAGTATTAGATTATGAAAATATGTAATATTTATCAGTTAAAATATAGTACAGATATTAAAGGCCTTGTGAAGGCATTTTCATGTTTACTAAAACAGGCTGTTGGCATAAATGTTCTTTACTCTGAATCCCCCTTTAGGCTATCTTAGGTTACTTTCATTACTAAATATATATAGAGTTGTGTTCTATATTTAATTTGTACAAAATACATGAACACCAAATATTAAAATCTGACTATATAAAACATCAAATTCAACCAAATAAGCCTGCTAATTCATGACCTTTGCCTAACTTTTTGTAACGGCCTTTTCACACAAAAGCTTATGTAAATGAATGCTTTCAATGAACATACAGTACATTTGTTACAATAAAATACCAATCCAACGGCAATCTCTCAACTTTTTTCCCTTTAATTACCATTTGTATTATTCCTAATCTGCTTGCTTTGTGCTTATTCAGCCTGATAGAGATATCTGGCAAATAGTACTGCTGCTTTGTGCATCAGTTTAACAGCTTTTGGTTTTTATCATTTATTGAAATTAACAGAAAGACGTGCTATAATATACTATGATTTTGCACAGGGAAATGCAGGATCCTCTGCAGCTGGAATCAAGGTAAGATTGGACCCAAAATAATTTTTATACTTTTAGTAATTGTTTTTTATAAGGTGTATGAACATGAATGCTGCATTCTTATTATTACAGGGTGAGCCAGGCGAGCCAGGTCGCGGAGGACAAAAGGTAAAACCACAGTACTTACTCTGCAACAGCTGGCCAAAGTACACACAATAGTTATTGGAACAAATATGGTAATCATTAACTAAAAAGCATTATAGCATACTATAGTGCATACCTAAAAAAAAAAATAAAAAAGCACTTTTAGCAAAATATAGGGAACCTTTTAGTTTATGTCTTACTGCTGTACATTTGGGCATAGAATATTTAACATATTATTATCTTCAACACAAATAGTGGACACACCTACACAATACAAATTGTGAATTGTCTCTCTCTCTTTTTTTACTTTGTTTTTATGTCAAACAATTATCTGTTGGCTAACCCATTAAAACACCATTAGGCTTCACTGAATGACTTATCTGCTCTGAATCCAGTGTGAGTGAGGCCAAAGTGAGCAGCTTGAGTCTTCTTACAGAAATGTTATGTGAAAATGAACAAAACCCAAACCAGACACTGGGATCAATTGAACTTTTCCCCAATAGTCCTTACTCATTTCACACATACACCTTCAACAAGGCATGAACAACTAATTAACAACATACTTTTTTCAGTGAAAAGTCCCTTCTTTTGCCTGTTACAGAGTGTATTATTATGTACTGCACCCACATTAATAATAAATCTTGTCTCTTAGGTATTCATATACTCTCTTAGTGTTAGCGATAACCAATCCAAAAAGCTACAAATACTGTATAATTGTTGACATTTTAATAGGTCTCAACATGAATGTGCTGAACTGTTAATTTGGAAAGTCTGATGGAAACCATTCAGCTTAAACTACATTAGCTGGCGAACGTGTCTTTGCTTTTACTTCAGGATCTTGATGATTTTCACTTTAGTAGGAGAACTGGGGCCAATCTTTTGATAATGCGGGTTTAGAGGAAACCTATTGTGGTTGAGCTGGGTTTCCAGGCTCAATGCCAGTATTAGTGGGCTGGTTAATTTGTTGCACTTTTTTCCCTACAAAGGGTGAGCCAGGACTTCCAGGGCTGCCTGGACTGCCCGGGATTAAGGTAATTCTCATGCTTTGTTCCCATTGCCAATTTTCAGCAGTTTATAAGCCTGTCATGTCATTCCTATATACTCCTTAACAGTTATTGAAGTGTGACTGTTTTGTGTCTATAAATCTTTTACATTAACCATTGTTTTAATTAATTATTGTTTTTGAATGGCATGTGCTTTATATTGGCTTATTACCATGCATGTTATCACAGTTCACTGATTACGGAATTATTCATTAACTTTCATTAATTAAAATGTATCATCACTTCATATTTCTATTCACAAAGATTGATGGTGTCATATTCTTCAATTGTTTTCCTCAAACAGATTCCTCAGTCATCAGTGCATTAATTTCCTGAGTATGTTAAATCATAAAGTTATTCAACCACTTGATGTTTTGTAATGGGATTTTATTTTCCCCTTCTGAACTGAAAATGCAAAGGTTTTTATAGTCCTTCATGTTTCAAACTTAGAACCTGAAGGCTCTGGACGCTAACATCATACTAATGTAATGCTCTTATGTTCTTTATAAAGACACTGAGATTAAGACCCTTTATAGCACCAACAGGGGCTCTAAAATTTAAGAAAAAAAAATATTAACAACTTTTATTAACAAGGTGTTATTAACAACTTTCAGGTAAATCAGTTCTTGAAAAAAAAAGTTGTTTTGGTACTGCGGATCATGGATGTTTTGGAATGTTATTTGTCTACAGTGCTCCTCTAAATTTTCCCATTTACGAATTATTTTATATGGTGAATATTTGATTTGAGACATAGTGATTAACAGACAGTTCCATGTGTTTGTATACAGGGTGAACCTGGTTTCTTTGGACCTCAAGGTGAGCCAGGGCTTCCAGGCCTGCCAGGAACTAAGGTGAATTTGTAACACCACCACTGGCTGTACATCCCAGTTTAATGTTATTTTCTTGTTTTGTGATGTGTTATTCATGTATTTCCTTAATAGTGGTACCATATTATTATAAAAATAAACAACAAATAACCAAAAGATTGTTCAGTGTGGGAGCACTACTCTAGCCTCCAATTAAAAGAAGAGTTTAAGCTAATTTTACCAGATTTTTTTTTAAATTAAATTTATTAATTAAAATTATTTTTTTAAGGGTTAGCACTGTTGCCTCACAGCCAGAAGGTCGCTGGTTCTAGCCCCTAATGGAGCAGTTGGCATTTCTTTGTGGAGTTTTCATGTTTCTCGTGTACGCATATAGTGAATTGAATAATAATAATTATTATTAATATTATTATTAGTAGTAGTATTAGTAGTAGTAGTAGTAGTAGTACTACTATTTTATATATAAGTGAATTATATTCGCTTTTTTAGGAGTGCCAAATTGGTGGTTCTCATCCAGTTTGGTCATGGCCAGTAGGTGCCACTTAGAGGCCACGCTAGATGAGAACCCCCAGCCTGATCTCACGAGAAAACGTAAGCATTTTACGTTTTGTCAGTTTAGTGGCTAATTCGTCCGAATTCGTACGAGTTCTGTCATACAAAATTGTACGATTTTAAAAAGAAAGCATGGCACCTAACCCCACCTCTAAACCCAACCATCATTGGAGGATGAGCAAATCGTACTAAATTGTACAAATTAGATTGTACGAATTCATACGAATTAGCCACAAAAACAAAAAGTTACGAATTGCCGTGATATTGTGTTTTAACCACTGATCTAAATCCAATGTTGTTTCAATACCAAAGTGTGTCCTGTTCAGTTGGTCAATTTTAAAATCGGCTTGAACATCATTTCATGACTGGAGGTTGTCATAAAGAATGTCTGAATGAGCAAACAGGCAGACAAATTAAAATAGTGCTTTTTTTTAATCACACACACACACACACACAAAAAGAATCAATCAATCTTTTTGTCTTCTTTTTTTTAGGGAGAGAGAGGAGAACCAGGGCCACCTGGAAAAGGTGAACGTGGTGAGACAGGTCCATTAGGACAGAAGGTAAAGTAAAAAAGGGCATTTTGCAGTACTCAGGAAAATTCATTCACGGAGAGAATCATCAGACAATGCTCAATCTGTTTTACAATTATATGCTGTATATATCTTTTGTCACTTTGTAAGTCACTTGTAAATTATCACTAGAACTCCATATAAGTATTTCATATGAAATATGAATTATATGTGATAATTTCCAGCAAGCGCACAGAGGATATGAAGTTTAGAGAACAGAAGGTTAGGATACATTTATCCCCTTAAAGTGAAATGAATAATTCCATTAAAATTCTTGAAATGTAAAATATGACCACAGAGGTTTCCCAGACTGAGATATGACATTTTTAGTCCACATTAGTAAATGTTTACTTTATTTTTAGTAAAAGTTTACTTTATACTATTATTATTAATTAGCATTACCAAAGATGATGAATAATGTATAGATAAATACTGCATACATTGTTAATATGATCTATGGACCATTATTTTAAAGTATTTTATGCAATCTACACTTCAGTGGATTCAAAGTGTACATTTTTAAACTATCTCTTTAAGTAAGGTGAAAAAAATGGACTGCAGAACCGTAACATTTTAATAGGGGTCCAAGCACCAATCCGCTGGAACACTTATTTTATTAATTTTGAGTATTTGCACATTCTAAATTTAAGCACATATGCTTTTTGTTGGTGGGACAGTGGAGAGATGGTAATAGGTTTGGAAAAGGACCTTAAGATGGAAATCATCGTCATGAAGGCAGCTGTGCCCTGTCTCGGTGTGCTTAACCACTAGGCTATTCGCACTGACAAAACATTTTATTTTTATGATCTGAAAGAATTTGTCTTGTCTTTATTGTGTCTCCCTCTAGTGGGAAATTCTGGTACAACAGATTGTAGTTCAGTGGCCATTATGTGTTGCCATTTTTTAAAATTTTCCCTCAAACTGCTTGACAAAATTATGCACACATTTGCACATATCATTTATAGACACTAATGAAAAAAGGTAGCAAAACATTTTTAATTAGTCGAACCATTAAGATGCAAGGCAATTCATTTTGCAGTCAGTGAACTTGTATATAATGTGTACTCATGTACAGTTTATTGTTATGTAATACTGACTGTAATAACCAGTAGAATCTACATTGTCCTGCTAAACAGCAGTCACAAAATAAGACGTTGGTTTATGAGGTGTCAATAGGTCCTCTGTAATATCTGGTACCCTTAACATCATCATCAGAACATCTGGTTCCCATAATTGCAGAATAGTGGTGATGAAGCGTAAATTTGCTTTTCCAAGTTGAATCACAAATGTGGGAATGATTGGGTTCAGGTCATGTGAATTTGGAGGCCAAGTCATAAACAGAAATTGCTCTGCATGTTCCTTGAACCAATCTTGAACTTTCTGGCAGGCTTGCATTGTCTTTTGCTGCTATGAATGGGTGCACTTGGTCCAAACAAAATTCAGATACCTGAAAGCTTTCAGATTTGTACTTTTGGGAAAATTGGCTTAATTTGTCTCAAGAAAACATTGCCCATAGCATAATGCTGTGGGCTTCTGTCACCCAACTGTTTATCAATCGCCATTTCTGCTCTCTCCTAGAAAGTTGATTCATCACACTTGACCACTTTCTTCCAATTATCAACAGTCCAATCATGTTGATTTTAGTGCCATTTCAGTCTGTGTACCTTTTGGCCACTGGATTTCCATTTCAGAAACGATATTGAAAAATGAAAAACGAGACGTTTGATTTTCATTTTAATATTCAAAAACAAAAATTGTAATACGAGGCATTTTCTTTTTCATTGTGAAAAACAGATAAGCAAATTTTAACAATGATTTAATTTTCATTTTTTTTATTTCGAATAACAAAAAAAATCACCAGGAAATAAAAGCGAATAAGGGCTCGTTTTTTATATTCCGAAACTAGACAGGCTGACTCATTTACGGTGATGCAATGCTGCCACACACAGGCTAGCCTACTATAGGCTTTTTTTCCCACTTAAAAATGTTATAAAAGGTATTTTCTAGTGATAACGGGATTTTGTTAAGACATATTTTCCTCATTAAGATTACATTTCTCATATAAGGTTAAAGACTATATAATATTTAGTTTTTGTTAGTGTGTTTAAAGTGGAACGACCTTTATTTTGATGTTACATTTTACCTGTTTATACTGAAAACTTTTCTGAAAAGAAAGTTTTAATATTGTTAAACCATAATACTTCCACCCCTCGAAGTTCGACCATGAATCAACAATTGAGGGTGGCATTAATACATTTGTTCGTTACGCACATTTTAAAAAGCCATTAAAAAAAAAAAAAAAATTTAACAATTAATTTTATTTGAAAGGAACATGCTTAACAAACACCCTGATAAGCATCCCATGTCTTACAAAAGCGGACATTATACAGTAGGCATAAGTTGTGTGCATGCGTTATCACCCCACTACAGTGGGTGTATCCATAATTTCATATAGCCTACCCACGTGCAAACATAGCAGCAGCCTAAACAATGTTATGATAGTTAAAACATCAAAAGCTATACTTCATAAAATGAACCCAATCCAGTAGAAAGAAGCAATTAGAAAAATAAGTCCAAATCAATTAGTGAAATTATTTTTAAAAATAGCGTACCGCAATATATATATATATATATAAAACAGGCTGGTCGGGAAAGGGAAAATTCCAAACTTCAGGCCAAGCAGTCAATAAGTAGCTAGCCAACAAGGATCAGGGTTGGTAAACAGATGGAACATCAAATCAAGGGGATCCACAACCAGACTCAGAAGGCAACAGCTGGGGAGACCCAGCCGAGGCTCGAACCGGTTACCTTCTTGCTGTCAGGCGACAGCACTACCTACTGCGCCTACTCCTCCACAATGTTATGTGACTAAAATATTATTTTAACAATTAAATCTGTTTAATAAATGTGTTTTGTTCAAATGCACCAATATGTACAGTATTACTCATATTCACTGAGAAATGGATACAAATATTCATTTTCAAAACGGTGTGTACTACTGAGCTGAGCTGAGCACTGTATCTGATTATAGGTTATATTAAGCTGTATCTGGGATGAAGATGGTCTTAAAGCTCATTATCAACCGTAGCAATGTTTTTGTATTGTTATCCGATTGTCCGCTTTGGAAGACATTGGGATGCATATGATGGTGTTTTTGAAACATGCTAAACACCTTTCAGATTACATGAATTGTGTTTATTTTGATTCCAAACTATAACCTGGAGATGTGACTTGTTAAATTGTGTGCAATAATTGCAAACAAATGTCCAGTGTTACTGTCACTCCTGAAATGTTATGTTACTCTACTAGTTGTGAGAAGTAACTAGTAACTATAACTAATTACTTTATTAAGGGAACATGCCCAATACTGTGTGTACTTCTCCAGCAACATTGTGTGTATGCCAGATACATACAATCCTCTGTGGTCATAATGTTACGGCTTATCAATGTATATTACTACAATTATATTTAATATGTTCAGCATTGCTACTCAAATAAACAGGATATTAGGGTGATTTATAGTCTGCTAAAAAAGTAATTTGGTATTACTGATAACTCTCCTTTTAATGTTAAATGGTTGAAGAATAGAATAGTGGGTGATGGGTCTTTGAGGCAAACTTTTCTTTGTTTTTGCATCAGTGTTAAATAAGTTACTACTCTTCCAGTGTCATAGACCATGATTAATGTAACCATACAATGAACCACAGATATTTTATTGGGTTGTTTCTAAATAAGCTACTACATACTAATCTTTAACTGTCTTCAAATAATTGTAAGGGAGAGCAAGGGGAGTCAGGAGCACCAGGCCTGAAAGGTTCAAAGGTCAGTCTCTGTTTCTTAGTAAACCATGCATTAGGATATTAAAAACAATAAAAAAATATGTGTTTTTGCACTCTCAGAAATAAAGGTACGCGAGCTGTCACTGGGGTGGTACCTTTTCAATAGATCCTCAAGGGTACTAATATATACTTTTGCAGTACCAATATGGACCCATTAAGTACAAATGTGTACCTTTTGAAAAGGTACAACCCCAGTGACAGCTCGCGTACTTTTATTTCTGAGAGCAAAATCTTAAAAACAGGGAACATTTGTCATGTGATAGTATAACAAACACAAATATATTCCTGTCCCAAATGCTTTAACATGCTCTCTCCACATTTTAAAATCACAGGGGGATTCAGGAGACAAAGGGGATGTAGGCCCAACAGGATCACAAGTGAGTAAAGCGTAAAATAATGTACAATCTTTCTGACAAGCAAATTTAACGCTGGCCTGTAAATTAGCTGTGTTGTGACTACATTTATTTTCTGTTGAGTACTCATCAAACTCATGTATTTGCATTGTTTAGTGTAGAGTAAACTGACATGTTTATACTCTCAAATTTGCACTTTTATGCTGACACTGACTTAATTTGCATACGGTTGCACTTGACTAAAACCTGAAAGAACAGGATTTATTGATTATTCACAAACACAGGGCATAATGCAATGAAAGAGCTTGGTAAATAAGTACAGGTCAGTAAATAAGTGACTGCAATAGACATAACTGTTCCTGCAATAGTTGTACAGTAAAGCAGTAAATTCACATTTTGTGATGGCATACATTTGCAAGTTTTTTGTTTTTTTCTTTTACTGTTTTATTAAATTTCTGTTATCAGTCTCAGTTTCAATAATGATGACTTAAGCAAGCTACAAAATAAGAATATCATTTTTATCAACGATTAGTAAAAACAGTGCTGGTGTTTACATATGTTCATTTAATAAAAATATCTATTTTTATTTAGGGGCCACCTGGGGAAAAAGGTGACCAGGGTACAACTGAAATCATAGACTATAATGGAAACATCCAAGAGGCTCTTCGGGTTAGTGAAATCCTGTTACTACTAGAAATCATATTTCTAGCCTGTAAATAGATTGGTGCATGAATGACACTAAGAATACTATGCCATGGATTTATTTAAGATTTTCCTATTGAATTGTTTTTATTATTTATGAAACTAATATCTAGGTTAACATAATTTGACAATACCATTTTACTCTCAAACCCAAATTAGACAAACCAATACCAAAATTTTAATTATGAAGATATTAGTAATATTTAATAAAAACATCTGGTTTTATTAAAAGTAATGGGCACAGACAGAAAGCATGGGCTCTAGTTAATAACTGTAATCTTATTTTTTTACCTTCTCTTATTCCTGAATGCAAGCAGAAGATAACTGCTATTACAGTTACGGTAATTCACCTGTTTTGTCTGTTATATACGAGTGCTATAATTGACTCAGCATGAATTCAACACTTTCATATACATGTTTTTGTCCTGATTCTGCTAATTGTCTTAACTTGTTGCCAAAACACTGTTTGTTGATGTGCCAGTGTTTGTTAACACCTGTTTTATTTATTTATGATAAAGATGTATCACTAATGTAACCAGAAAATACATTTGTCAACCTATGTTATTTCATCAGTGTTCAACATTCTGTAAATGGACCAATCCAGTATAGCCATGTGTGTTTTCATCGTGTTTTGTATGTAGCAGAAAATGTTTAGATATGTGTCCCTTGGGTGCTTGAGTCTTTCTTTCTTTCTTTCTTTCTTTCTTTCTTTCTTTCTTTCTTTCTTTCTTTCTTTCTTTCTTTCTTTCTTTCTTTCTTTCTTTCTTTCTTTCTTTCAATCTGTAAAAATATTTTGCAGCACTTCACTTTAAATCCTATTTTATTTTGTATGTGATTTAGGGCCCCCCTGGGCCTCCTGGACCAGTTGGACCAAAGGGACTGAAGGTAATCACGTACTCCCTCTTTCACAGAACAGTTTTAAAACTAATCGTAGCATAAATTAAAGCTGTCACAAATTAAAATAACTTGCTGTGAAATATCGTAACCCTCTCGTTGACTAGAAGGTAAAAAGACTTGTGCACTATTTTAACAGCATAAAAAAACTAAAATTAAATAATGTTTTATCTTGAATTTTGGTGACTTTTTCTAAAAATGTCTTTCTTTACTGTTTTCATGCGTTCATGAAGGCTGTATACATTTAGGGTACAAAGGTTGTACTTTGGATCAATTTTGGCCCGTCAGCTATTAAACCATAACCAACACATGCACACTCCAACACTCACCCCTCCCAAATACTCACACCCAATAAGAATCTGTTGCTTTAACTTTTATGTAAACTGTCTTGCTAAAATCTTTTTACATGTATTCAGGCATCTTTAGCATTAGAAAATAAAACTTTACTTTGATCTAAAATGAGATTTGCCCCCTGAATAAACATTGATTAATTACTGCACACTGATGAGGGAAATCCTATATTCACAGAGCTTGTGATAAGGATGAGATTGTTTCCTCTTGCAAAATAATTTTAAGAATTAAAATTAAATTTAGATACTTTATTTTAGAGGTTTAGTCAGGTCTTGGCAGGTCATTTTTGACCCGAAGGACAAACAGTGTGTACAGAATTCTTAGACTAAACTGGATGGTTAAAATATGTCAGTGTTATTATTTTGCCTCAAGTTGCATACCACTAATGTGTTTTTATAAGGCATTTTTATAAAGGTGACTTGAATACTCTAATTTAGCTAAGTCCTAGCTTGTGTTAAATTAAGTCCCTTTTTGTGAACCTGGGCCTTAAGGACATTAGGTGCTTCCCAAATCGCATACTTATGCAATATTCTACGCCATTTTGTAGTATAAATAGTGTAAGTAGTGCGTTACTTACTGAAAACTATAACACTGAAAACTATAAAAATAAGTGGGTGTAAAAATAATAAGGGTGTAATGTTGGACACGTCACGCACTCAACGACCGCAGCTTTGCTCATGTAGCGGAAGGGACGGAGCTATGGGGCACTGATGTTGAACTACTTTATTTAATTTGGATTATGATAGCAGTATTGTCCTACGAGAGTGATTATACCTCCTCCCGATGGTGAATGTGGCTATACTCATGGCAGGTATTATTTGGCAGTTTGGTCCTTTATTTCACTAATTTGGCCACCGTCAAACCTTATCAGAGAAATGGTTTCAATTTCCACTTATTACAAAAAAAACCCATTAGTGTTCCATTTGGAACGACACTACATTCATGTGCTATGCTGTTGAGTGTGTAAGTGCATAAGTACTTAGTGCATAGTGTATAGTGTGCCATTTGGGACGCAGATATTGTTGACAAAAAATATGAATTCTGCCCTCATTTACTCACCCTTAAGGGATTTTATTTCTGTTGAACACTAAGAAGGATATTTTGAAGAATATTGGAAACCTGAAACCATCAGCTTCCATAATATTAGTTATCCCTACTATGGAAGTCAATGGATTCAGGTTTCCTATACTCTTCAAAGTGTTTCCTTTTGTGTTTAACAGAGTAAGTGATGACAGAATTTTCAGTTTTGGGTGATTTATTCCTTTAATCAGTTAGTAATGTGCCCATTATTCATTAATTCATTTTCTTTTCAGCTTAGTCCCCTTAGTTTCCGCCAACTAATCCAGCACATGTTCAGCGGATGCCCTTCCAGCCACAACCCATCTCTGGGAAACATCCATGCACATTTACTCACTCTCATACACTACAGACAATTTAGCCTTCCCAATTTACCTATAGCGCATGTCTTTGGACTGTGGGGGAAACCGGAGCACCCGGAGGAAACCCACGCAGGGAGAACATGCAAACTCCACACAGAAACGCCAACTGACCCAGCCGAGGCTCCAACCAGCGACCTTCTTGCTGTGACGCGACAGCACTACCTACTGCGCCACTGCGTTGCAGCGCCCAGTATTTTCATAATATATTCTCATTATCTTGTGTGAAGACAAACACTAAAGTGTGACTGGTCTATGTACCCGCATGCAATTGTCCAATTAAATGTGGGTAAATGGACCTTGACTGCAGTTAATTTCAGCCTATAGAATATTGTACATTACTTTTCACAGGGTGATCAGGGTATACCTGGACTTCCCGGACAGGATGGAGAAAGAGTAAGAGGACCAAAATGTTCTGATTGTCTGCCTTCTTTTGTCTGACCCATATCTAAACACACTTTCAGTGTATTTGTTTATTTCATCATATGTCACAGTTAATATAATCCAAACATGTTCACAGGGTCACAAAGGTTCAAAAGGAGACATGGGAATCCCTGGAATACAAGGAGAAAAAGGATCTGTGGGTTTCCCTGGCTTACAGGTAAAATTATCTCAGTGTTTCAATAGTTAATTCTGGTATTGTCATATTTTATAATATTTAATCCTGAACAGACCATATGGCTTATCACATTGTCATGTTTTGGTAATGTGCCCATAGGGTGTAAATGGTCTTAAAGGAGACAAAGGAGACGGCGGCATTTCTGGTCCTCAAGGACCCTCGGTAAATATAGCCATACTGTATTTGGTCTGCTGTCTAGCTTGCACTCTGAGACATCTGTAGGCAAATGGCACTAGTCTTTGTCTGAGTGACAGTTTGCATGATATCAGAAGAAGTACTGATAAAAGGTTTTCATAAAATAATAAATGTTATTTTTATTTAAAGTAAAGCTGTAATCATTAATGTTGCTAATCACTTTTTATTATATTGGTACTCATACTGCTTCTTTGACATTTTTTTTGCCTGCATAGATGTATTTTGTGTTTATTTCAGTTATTCAATTTTCAATTTATTTGCATTTCTAGATTATTGGGCCCCCAGGAGCACCTGGTCCACAGGGACCACCTGGCCCAATGGTACGTTAAAGTGAACATGCTTTGCACAACAAAACAGCATGTGACCACTTATGGTGTGACACTGGTGTGTCAGAATTTTATTTATTCATATATTTGCTGGGGATGCTAGAGCTGCAGGTAACAAACTCCAAAACTATCCATAAAGTATGCGTTTTCAGTTATCTAACATGGCCCAGACGCAGTACAGCTTGAAAGCAGATAGCTAAAATAGCTGAAAATATTATCCTGATTCACTTTGTTAGGGAACACATTTTTCTATCAATTAGTCATCACATGAAGCATGGCATGTTGCAATGATTTTTTTTTATTATACAACTTGTCATAAATGTTCTTTAAATTTGTAATGATCAACAGTACGGGGGCCAGTAAACATTTGATTTTGACACAGTGAAACATTTTTTAATTTATAAGAAATGCTGACCTTGTCAACCTTACTGTTCAGGATGAACATGAAGTTTAATCAACTTCGCTAATTAAAAGCTTGAAGCTGGGTAAAATATTGTGTCAAGTATGAACCACCTGCTGGGTAATTTAATTTGTAATTAAATTATTAGGCCCCAATTTAACTCAATATTTGGTTTTGTCCATTATATACCCATTATATATAATCATTATTAGGTTGAAATAGCATAGCATTTTTAGAGTGTGATTGCTATTTTTGGTGCAACATCTTACATAAAAGATGTTGTTGTTGTTTTTATTTTGTAAACCTTATGGAATATATAACTTTATCAATAGTATTCTGTTAAGAACTTGGAAAGTAAATGATGCATTGTTAAAATTTGAATAATTTTACATATATAAAAAAAATATATTTTTTTGGGGGGGATGTATTCATTGGTGAACCATCTTTAGTGATAAAGAAGCATTACCTAGACTAGGTTTTGAAGAACCTTAATTGGAAGCTCACAACTAACCTGCTCTCTTGACTTTAAGTATACTTTTCTTCTGTTTGGTGACACTAGCATTTTACTCATTGCTAGAAAATTCCACAACTGACTCTTTAGGCCGTCCATAATAAAACCGCTTGAACATAAAGCATCATAAACTTCCAAATCATTGGAACAAAAATTAGCCCTTAAAAAAGACTCAACCAAGCAGGTCAGATAGAACAAAAAATCCCACTGTTTAAGAAATGTAACTGTGTGTTTTGTTAATTCTGTCCAAAATCACAACCCCAGCAAATGCCTTGCAACACTGTAAGAACCATCCAGCTTCCCTAAACAGTTAGCAAACACCAAGTATCCAACTCAGAACAGCCAGGCAATTCCCTCGCACTAAAGAACACAACATAGCAACCACAAATCATATTCTGCATGCCCCTAAATGTTAAAAGTTTGAGCTCTTAAAACTGCTTCAATGTTCTTCACAATAATTCATTAGTACGGTGTAGGTGCTTTTGCGGCCAATACATGAATTCATCTTGGGAGTGACAAAGGGCCAGAGGGATTTTGAGCCATTCTTTCAGAATAGTGACCAGATCACCATGTGATGCTGGTCGAGGAAGATATTTCCTGACACGCTCCTACCAAACACCCCAAAGTGACCATGGGAGATGTTTGACTTCACGTTTATGTTCATTAAACCACTCTGTCACCAGTCTTGCTGTTTGTATTGATGCATTATCATCCTAATACACAGCACCACCTTCAGCACATGGTTCACCAGCACATGGTTCTTCAGAATGGTTCAGTAGTCCTTGGCAGTGACATTCCCATCTAGCACAAGTTTAGGGCCTAGGGCAGGGGTGCCTTGGAAATCTACCTTTCTGCAGAGTTCAGCTGCAACCTTGATCAAACACACCTGTCTATAATTATCAAATGCTCCTTCAGATCCTGCTTAGTTGGTTTAGGTGTGTTTGGTCAGGGTTGGAGCTAAACTCTGCAAGAAGGTAGATCTCCAGGAACATAGTTGAGCACCCCTGACCTAGGGAATGCCATGATATTGCAGCCCAAATCATCACTGATCCACCCTCATGGTTCACTCTGGGCATGCAACACTCTGGGTGGTATGATTCTTTGGGGCTTCTCCACACTATAACCCTCCCACATGTGGGGAAGACAGTGAAGGTGGACTCATCATAGATCAATAAATGTTTCACATTGTCCACAGCCCAAGATTTCCGCTACTGGCACCATTGAAACCGACGTTTGGTGTTGGCATGAGTGACCAAAGGTTTGGCTATAGCAGTCTAGCTATGTATACTGACCCTGTTGAGTTCTTGAAGAACAGTTTTGGTGGAAACAAAAGAGTTGAGGTTTACTTTTAATACTGTAGTGAGTTGGGCAGCTGTTTTTTTTTTTGTTTTTTTTTCTTAATGCGGGTTAGCACTCAGACATTTAGGCATGAAACCTCCAACACTATATTGGCCAGTGTTTCAGTTTCATTGTTCAACCCCTAAATATCTATAATTGTGTGTTCTATAAAGTCATTTTGCTTGTGTTGCAGGGTCCTCATGGCTTCCCTGGTCCAAAGGTACGGTACTACAGGTTGGACCAGAATTTCCACATGAGTTTTATAGCCATGTCTTAACTTTTTTGTTATTAAAAAACATAGCGTCGTGTAATAAAACTAATAAGTAAAACTGGTAGAGTAGCTGCAAAATTGGCGTAAATTGTTCAGTGAGAAAATTGCTGTGAAAGATGAAAGTACTTAACAGAGCAGCTTTATTTTTGGAGATACAGAAAGACTTTCCAAGACTTTGACTTTATCTCAAACTTAAAATGTTCTTGTCACCCAAGTCATTGTAGACTATCAGCTACAATTTATCCTGGGGCATTAAACCCAGTTATCTTTGTCCAGAAATCAAAAGAGAGATCCTCAGTAAATATTACTCAGCTATTCCTGAACTGTCCTCTGTTACACCTTTCTTTTAAGGGAGATGCAGGTTTGCATGGTCTCAAGGGAATACGAGGAGAACCTGGGCATAAGGGTGACAGAGGACCCTTAGGTCTTCCCGTAAGTACATGATGGTTCCAGTTATTTTGTAATGCATCCCCAATTATCTAGTAAATATTTCCCATTTCCCACATAACTCAGTGTCTAGTTTTATGAATGTATGTTTTTGTTGTCATAACTCATGTAGTCAACTAAGTCTGTGTTGCTGCCCATTAAGATCCATGTGTTGATCAAACATCCATTTCTTTATGTTAGCAAATGTTATGTTATTTTTTGTTTCTAAGTTGTTTTCATCATGTACTAATCACACTTTTTAAACCTCCACTCATACTTCCATTAATGCACAGGGAGCATCTGGCTTGGATGGCAAGCCGGGACTCATGGTGAGTCTCAGTGACCACATTTCACCTCCCAACACCATGCTATAGGTTTTAAAATAATACAAATATTAATGAGTCTAATGAGACATTTATGGTGAAGGTGGAATGTGGTTAGACTCAACACAGATTTAACACTCACTCATCCATTAACATTATTTATTATTTTTGCTTTTCTGTGTATTTATGTAAAATGTGCATGTATAACTGCTGAAGTCTGAGAAAAAGATTCTCAAGAACAGTACATTGATCAAATTTATAGCAAGTGCTGGGGAACATTTTTGAAAGTTTTACTTTAAATATTGGGTTTAATATTGTCGATATTGGGTTTCTTCCTAAAAATTTTGTTATTTGCATTTTATGGAAAAAAAATGTGCTGTTACTTTTCATACATGTTTTATAAGTCGCGTTTGCTTGTTTGTAATTGTAACATCTGAGCGGGTAGTTGAAATGAAAAGAGGAGAGGATCCAAATGCAGCCAACACTATAGGTTTATTTAAACTAAACTAATAAAAAAATAAAATAAACAGAAACACACATACATCATGGGGGTGACTTAAAAACTACTGACACTGAAGGGATTAGAGAACAGAAGATGTATATACTGTGACAGACTATGGGGTAATGAACAAACTAGATAACAAGGGGGTGGAGACAATAAGAAAACCAATAAAACTAATAAGGGTTATTAAACTACAGAACTGACAAAACTCACAGACAGTATTACAGTATTATAAAAAGTAGTATTTTTTTGTGAACATAAGAGTCATATCACGCCAAAAGTGAAATAAACAAACCTCAAGATGAAGGAAAAATATATCGGAATAAAATACACAAATGTAATGTTTGTCAAAAGACAGTATTGCTCATTAAGTTGACTGAATTGGATCATTGAAGCTCAGCATCAAAAAATATTTATTATTCAAATTGTAGTAAATGCATAAAAAAATACATTTGTGTTATTTAACGTTTAATAATTGCAGGTGTGCATAATATGCTGTTTGCATTTCTGTTTTTTGGTGTTTTAATGGATTCTAAATTTGTTTTGTGCAATTGAGAGGAGTTAATTCATCTTCACATTTAGCCTAGACCTACATCGATTACAGTAATACTGCAATAACAATTACTCATTATTAACAATGTAGGGGGAACCAACAACTTTAACCCAAAAATGACCAGTCTGTCAGATGAAGAAGAGATGGAGTCTGAGATTTAATAAAAAAAAGAAAGTTTACTAAAGATAGTTTGCAAGAATCAGCAGAAGCCAGCTTTCACACTCGCAAAGAGTTTGTATGCCACTCTGCTTACAATCTCAAAACAACTGCAATTATATTCTCACATAACGTTGTTAACTGCGTCATACATATAGGTGTTTTAATCTGATTGGTTAAAACACAGATAGACTAAGAAAAATTCCATGTGTGTACGTGCAAACTTTAAAAGATTTAACATATAAAGTGGCAAATAACTCTGGACACAGTTGTTTCCAATTGAGTCCAGGTCCACTCAAGAGGTCTCCATGGCCTCTGACCTGGCTGGGTAGATCCTGAGAAAACAAATAATTTGACATACAGAAAAATCAATCACACACATAATATTCCAGTTTTACTCTGAAATATGATGATACTAAGGTCATCATACAATCTAGGCTCTTAAACTTTCAACTTAATTAATGATCATAAAGACATAAGAAAGGATATGTGTTACTCCATTCTGGAGAAGACATCCATCAGAAAATCCACTCCCTTCAACATATAGACAGGAGAGCTTTCATTCAGTAAATGGGGGGTTAATAGTTTCATTCATTCATTTTCTTTTCGGCTTAGTCCCTTTATTAATCTGGGGTCGCCACAGCGGAATGAACCGCCAACTCATCCAGCATTTGTTTTATGCAGCAGATGCCTTTCCAGCCGCAACCCATCACTGGGAAATTCATACACACACACATACACTACGGACAATTTAGCCTACCCAATTCACCTGTACTGCATGTCTTTGGACTGTGGGGGAAACCGGAGCAACCCACGCGAACGCAGGAAGAACATGCAAACTCCACACAGAAACACCAACTGAGCTGAGGCTCGAACCAGCGACCCACCAACCTTCTTGCTGTGAGGCGACAGCACTACTTACTGCGCCACTGCTTCACCCGGGGTTAATAGTAATTATATAATAAGTATTATTTACTTATACTAAATATTATTTGCTTATTGGAAAAGCAATGTGGCATTTTACTAGTTACTTCAAATGTGAAATCTGATTTTGAAAGTTGTAATGCATAAACCCAACACTGCTTATGGCAATCTGATTTTCTCATCAGCAGAGCTGTTGATTTTTTATAAAAGCAGACCCAAAAACCTCACTTGTTCTTTTTGTATAGGGTATGGATGGTCCAGTTGGAGCTCCAGGTCCAGCAGGTCCAAAGGGAGATGTAGTAAGCTTGTTGTTTCATTGTTAAATTAAAGGTTACGTAATTAATTAAATTAATTCATTTATGATATTATTGTTGCTGTTTTTATTGTTTTTGTTTTGTTTCATTTTTATTTCCCAATCAAATTAATTTGCACCTGTTTCTTGTTTGTAATTTCTGATTCACCTGAATTCACCTGAATATGTTAATCTTGGGAATTTAAATGATCAATACAGGGACACATGCTGGTCCTCACAGTGCATTTGTAAGATGTAGGATTGTATTGTAATACTATATATTAGATTTGTTTGTAAAAATAACTGCTGTAAATTGTACCTGTCACAGGGTGAGAAGGGTGATATTGGTGATCCTGGACCCAGAGGGCCGTATGGGTTACCTGTGAGTGCTCAACCAATGATTATGTGATAATGATTTGTACCTGTATTAATGCTCGCATCTTTCAGTATTCTAGTTCACTTTTTATTCATATCTTTATCTTCTTTTCTTTTTCTTCTTTGAAGGGAGCTGCTGGATCGCCCGGAATAGATGTGAGTTCATAATGTTCTGCTCTTATGTTTACGCTTTTAGTTTATTGTTTCCTGGGTGACTTCCTGCTATCATTCTGCTCTAGTAGCTGCCAGCAATATCACTGAAGTTCTTTACCCCTGAACCAATGGTTCACAAGCCATTTGTAATTACTTGAAGTTGTATTTTTGCAGGGGTTACCAGGCTTAAAGGGAGACAAGGGCGACGTGGGGGAAAGAGGAGAAAAGGTGATTGTGACAGTTGTGAAACAGGGATTAAACCTTTTATTCTCTTTTATATACTTGTTTAGATCTGATGTCAATGGACATTTACAAGGCAGCACAGGCACACAGGGCTAAAGTAGCCATGGAGCTGAAAATCAGTGCTACAATTATAAAATTAGTGGTCATACATATAAGGATTTTCTGCTACGTTAGAATAAAAGCTTTATTAAAAGTTGCAGGAAAAATAAGGAAAGAGTTCTTTGATTTTATGTGTAGGTTAATCACACAATTAAATCTGTTCTAAGTCAAATCAAAGACGAGCATGATCTATGATATGTGTTTTAGAAAACTATATTAATTAATTTTGTTGTGGCTTAGTTCAGATCAAAATTATATGGTTATGTCAAAAAAATAGATACAAAATGTTCACAATTTCCTGCAACTGCATTTGTATTTAAATGTCATCATTCAGAGGTTCATTACTAACATGTCATTTTATCATACCAGTCCACAATCATATATGCCAAAAAAAGTCATTCTTTGTTAACTTTATTGTCAACTGGAAATATGTATTATTTCTTACTTCAGCAAGAAATACAATGTAAGTCCATTGACAACAGGCATCACTTTTGTAATGGCTCTTTATTGGCATCTTCTCTTGCATGATTCCTGTCATTTTACCAGCCTGTTCCATAGACTAACACTGGGCAACTGGGTTCCATTCTTTTAATGGCATGGAATGTAGCAGTGTGTAAGAATCAAATGCACTATTAATTTTTTTCTTTAGTTTTAAATGCAGTTGAAGTCAGAGTTATTAGCCCCCTGTATATATTTTTTCTTCAAATTGTGTTTAACGGAAAGACAATTTAGAACACATTTCTAATCATAATACTTTTAATAACTAACGTATAATAACTGATTTATTTTATCTTTGTGATGATGACAGTACATAATATTTTACTGGATATTTTTCAGGATACTACTATTCAGCTTAAAGTGCAATGTACAGGCTTAACTGGGTTAATTAGGGTAACTTGCCAAGTTAGGGTATAATTAGGCAAGTCATTATATAATGATGGTTTGTTCTGTAGACAATCAAATAAAAACAAAACAGAAGGGGGCTAATAATTTTGACCTTAAAATGTTTTAGTTTTCTTTTTTTAACTCTTTCTTTGAAATATAAAAAAAGTCTTGTAAATACTTTGAACAAGTCCTTGCTCTGTTAAACATAATTTGGGAAATAACTGAAAAATCACAGGATGGTGAATAATTAAGTCCTTTAACTGCATACACTGAAGGCACAGCATCAGCAGAGCTTGGTATCAGCACAGTCACATCTCAGATTTTTAATTCTTTAAGAAGCCATTTTTTTCTAGCCTAGGGATTGGCAAACTTGATCCTTGAGGGCTGGTGGCCCTGCAGAGTTTTGCTCCAACACTAATCTAACACACCTGAACAAACTAATTAGTATCTTCAAAATCACTAGAAAACTACCGGCAGTTGTGTTTGATTAAGATTGGAGCAAAACTATGCAGGACATCTGCCCTCTGGGATAAAGTTTGCCCATACCTGATTTAGCCAGTAATAAATGGCTTTGGTTTCTCTGTATATTTGATTTTTGTGCTTTAGCAAGTGAATCTTGCCTTAATATCAATTAGAGTGCTCCGTCTTCAGGAGCAAAAACATTCATGGTAAGTATGTAAAGTACCTTGGTGTTTATCATCATCAAACTTTGATATTAAAGTACTTAACTCTTGGCTCACCTTAATTTAATAAAAGAAGGTATATTGGTGAGCCCACCAATTTGTTTATGAGGTTGGCCAGCCATGTTAAGCTGCGGTCACACTGGAAATTTCTCCCCATAGACTTCCATTCATATGCACGCGAATGCGTCAGACCGGAAATGCAAGTTCGTTTGTCAAGTTTCGCAGTTCACTGCAATGCAAAGTTCAAGCTTGGTGAGTTCTGACCTGTGAAATCGCATCACTTGACTGCATGAGACCAATCAAGGATCAAAACATGACCTCTCTGGACAGAAATTTTAAATATGGAGCAATCCGCCCCTTTTCGCATTGCCAACAGAATTTCACAGGCTTAAACTCTAGTGTGACCGCAGCTTTATTCATATTTTTCTGGCTGAATTCACTCACAAAAATGAGCTGTGCCCTATTGCTGTGTAATGCAGATCTCCTCAGTGGCTCGTTTAAATAGAAAACAAAGCCATTTATTACTGGCTAGATCAGGCATAGGCAAACTTGATCCTAAAGGGCTGGTGTCCTGCATAGTTTTGCTCCAACCCTAATCAAACACACCTACCTGAAGCTTTAGAGAGAATCAAGATATAATTTATTATTTAAGGCAATTAAATTTATTCAAAATTTGTTCAATATTATTCAATGCATATAATTCATTATTCAATTCAATTTATTATTGAAGGCAATTAAAATTCATCAGAATTTTCCTGGGGGCATCTAAATGCATTCTATACTTACTCTCAAAATAATGCCTCTTGTACATTGTCTTATATTTATTTAAATTTTGGGAGAAACCTGTGTAAAATGAATAAATAAATAAATAAATATCTTTAAGTCAGAATTTGCAAAGAGTATGAATAATTTTAGGCTTGACTGCCTCTACTGCTATTTGCCAAAATAGGATCTACTGCTAATAAAGTATGCTAATTGCATTTGATGTAAATAGCCATGAAACCTCCAAAACTAAATTGGCCAGTGTTTCAATTTCATTGTCCAACCCCTGCATCTGCCAGTGGTGTCCTGTGATATTCCAATAACTACTCCTAGGCATCTGAGTGCTGAACTACCATTCAATGTGTTCTGCTCGTTGTCAGGTCAAGTCAGAAGTGTGACTCTGATTTGCACATTTTTGGGTCTGATTTATTGGGCCGTGTTTTAAATGAGAATAGTTTGATGGTGGATCAAAGCAGAACATAAATTGTTTCTAATTGTTAATTTTCTATTTAAATAATTATGATAATGTACAAACGACCGTTATGCTGTCTACAAAGGCTCCCCAGCTTGCAGAGTCTGAAAAAAGCAAAGATCTCTCATATCACAGAAATTGTCTGCAGATGTCTTTCTAGCATTAAGCTATTTTCTTTCAGACAGTTCAGATTTTCTATGTTCTTATTTAGATGAAAACATAGCAGTGCACTCTCAGAAAAAAAATATATATTTCAAGGGCCGTAACTAGGATAATTCATATCCAAAAGGTACATTTGCAGCTGTTAGCTCTCTGCAGCTCTGCAAATGCACACTGAAGATAAGCAGGGTTGTAACTGGAAGCAAGACCACATGGGTAAACTAGCTTGCTGCTAGAAGAGGAGTTAGTAAGGCCAGCATGGGGTTCTCACCCTATATCTATGTGGGTCCTAGTGCCCCAGTATAGTAATGGGGATTCATACTGTCCAACCCTGGCTCATTCTTATTATGTATGCCTCAGGGGCGTAGCAACCGGGGGGACGGGGGGGACACGTCCCCCTCACTTTTTGGAAACAGGTTATTCTGTCCCCCGACTGGCCCACACGTTTTATTTGACCTAGCGGCCGCAAGTGTTCTCTGATTTGTTACTTGATTTGAGTGAACGATCACTCAGCCAATCACAGCGCGAATCTCTTGAGCGTTTGCCACGAGCTTCATTCGTTCACTTTGCAGGCAAAGACAGGGATGACGCGGAAGGGACCAACAGCTACAGCTGGGTAAATCACGGTAAATCACTAACGTTAAAGAATCCTACTTTTGTTCCGTTTTGAAGTGAGAACTGTAAAGTCCCTGGTGCTAGTGTCTCTGGCGGACGGCATTAACTAAAAAACCTCTCACCCAAAAAACATCTAAACTGTATTCCCCACAAAAAGACAAAGCAGGTTATGTTTCACAGCTGTCTTTCTTTTTTCGCTCGATATTACGAGCACTGCTTGAGCAGTCGCAATATGCGTTTAGCCAGAGAGAGCTCACGCTGACCTAAACTCTCAGTAAGGGACCGTCGGAAAAGTGCTTCTTTTTTTGTTTTTTTTTTTTCCGAAAACAAGACCAATTTAACTCTGCTGAGAAAGACGTGTTATATTATCACTATTATGCAGCCTTTTTACGGCCTATTGCTTAATTTATGATTTAGACATGTAAATACACACAAGTACTAGTAAAACAAGAACTTTAGCGTTTGTAAAACACACAAGGAAGTCTAACAATCCATTAAAATATAATTTGCCGATGTGTTTTAATCATATCAGATACACATACTGAAAGTAACTATAAAGTTGAATCTACTCCTCTCTAAGTTCACCAACCACTTACTTGCATGTATTTGGGGAGTAATTGAGTAATGCTTAATTTAAATGTGTGTGGTTCTGTTTATTTATTGTTATTATTAATATTTTGTAATTATTTTAGATTTTTGGTTAAAAGATTATTAAATAAACTTTATTGCTAATAAATCATTAATCACTTTTGGTTGACCATACAGCTGTCCCCCCCACTTTTAAAATGGCTGTTACGCCCCTGGTATGCCTAAATACATTTCTGGAGACAGCAAAATACATCACAGGAGCTACATTTTTTTGCAGTTTTTGTTTTCGCGGATAAACTCGTAACAGTGGGAAAGCTGTCCATACGAAGATAAGTGGTCAGCTGGTAAGCGAGAAAAGGAACGGTGTGATACCGCCCCGTAGCTTTTTTTTTAAAGGTGAAGTGCAGCCATTTGTAGCTCTGGCAACATAATTCGCGATCTCCAGAAACTTATACAGGGCTACTTTTTCAGAATATGCATATGTTGATACTGTCACTGGACTGTCAGTTTCATATCATCTAACTGACTTCATCACCCTGTCTTGTCACCCTATCTTGTCCCACCCTATAAAGTGCTTTGAGTGCCCAGAGAAGCACTGCATAAACACAACAAATTATTATCATTATTAAGCTCTGGTGATGTAGTGCCTCAAATGGGGCATCAGATAATTGTTTCCCCAGTGGGTGCTCTCATATCATCAGCTACTAACACATCTTATTCCCTAATCTGGGAACAAGTTTACATACAACTTAATGCAGCATGATCATTTCATCACTTTTTTGACATTTAATTCAATGTTTATTTTTTGTACGTATATAATTTTTTGTCACCATTTCAAATTCAAAGTTAATGCAATTTCTTGTTTGTGTTAAACAGGTTGGTTTTTATGTATACTAATTAATGCATACTGTTTAGTATACTGTTATACCCAAGAAGATCTGAATGTTGGAGTGAACTGATTTCCTGTGTTTTTAACAACATAATGGAGGGGGATAGAGATTTGCTTTCTGTGAGGTTTGATGGGGTGTGTGGGAATGTGTTGTGGGATGTTTTCCTGGCTCTTCTTTCTCTTCCCTTGTGCCCTGCAAAACTCCAGTTAATCCTGTTCCCTTCAACTTTAATTGACAGACTTTCTTCCCTCTTCCTCCTTTCTGGTAGTCCCATCTAACTTCCACTTTTCCTCAAAGTCTCCCTCACAATCGCCTCCTCCGTGAAACACTTCTCAGTAAAACTATACTGTATTGTTTCAATACACATATAGAAAAACATGTCACTGCATTGCATAATATACTGTTTAATTATTATTAAATTATTAAATAATAAAAAAATTTGTACATCGTAACAACTGTAAAGCATTCAGGAAAGGAAACCTATTCTCCAAAGAAAGTAGTTATTTTTTTTATTTACAAAACTCCAGTCATGACATATACATTATGAAACAGAACAAGTTTCAAGAGACTGGAATCATATACATGTCTTCATGTTTTGAAATACAGTCAGAATTATTAGCCCCCCTTTGATTTTTTTTTTTTTTTTTTTTTGTACTTTTTAAAATATTTCCCAAATGATGTTTAACAGAGCAAGGATATTTTCACAGAGAATTTTTTTTTCTTTTGAAGAAAGTCTTATTTGTTTTATATCGGCTAGAATAAAAGCAGTTTTTAATTTTTTATGGACCATTTTAAGGTCAAAATTAGTAGTCCCTTTAAGCAAATTTTTTTCCGACTGACTACAGAACAAACCATCGTTATACAATAACTTGCCTAATTACCCTAACCTGCCTAGTTCACCTAATTAACCTAGTTAAGCCTTTAAATGTCATTTATGACATTTAAAGTCATCATGACAAAGATAAAATAAATCAGTTATTAGAAATGAGTTATTAAAACTATAATGTTTAGAAATGTGTTGTAAAAATCCTCTCTCCGTTAAACAGAAATTGGGGGAAAAATAAACAGTGGGGCTAATAATTCTGACTTCCACTGTAAGCTATTCCAGAGGTATATTCATTTGAAGTTGATTTTACTATTACTATTCCTTCAATCTTCAGTGTAAATGATTTTTCAGAATTAAGTTGGTGCTCAGTTGTTATTATTAGTCATCAAATAATTAAAATGGTTCATATTATCATCAGTTTTGAAAGTATCTCTATTGACATTTTTCTGGAAACCATGGTCCATGTTTTTTCAGCATTCTGTGATGAACAAAAAAAGTGTTGTTTATTTAAAAAAAAACTCTTTTGTAACACAATGAATGTTACTTGCTCCATTGTTAAAATTAGAGGAAGGAAGGAATATATTATATTTGCATTTTACTACTTTTCATTGTAACAACCATATTAAAAATATATAAAATAAACTTATTTGTAACAAAAAAATATTTAAAAATATAAAAAAACTGAACAAAAATAATCAAACAAACATACAAATTCTTCAGCTGACCATCTATTGTGTCCACAGGGGGAAAAGGGAAAGAAGGGCAAAAAGGGGCCTAAGGGGGAGAAAGGAGAACAAGGTGCCCCTGGATTAGATGCACCCTGCCCACTGGTATGTCCCAGCTGACAGCTGGAAATGTGCTGCTGAAGTAAGACAGCAGACCCCCTAAGGGAAGAGTTGTCCCGTTGTTAAAATGGCAACCCACCTCACCCTTGATATCTGAAATATGTATACATTGTTTTGCTTCAACAAGCGCTTGCAAAATTCTTTGAATATAGATCTTCCTTAAACAAAATCAGACGGCACTTCAAAATCAGCTCAAAATGCTTTCTTATGAGTTAAAACAATGGTCTTATCAAGGAACAATGGTTAACGTTTGCTGAGAACCACTGGACTGCTCCTCTCTGCCCTGTGCCGTGCCTTCACAGTGGAAGGCAGGAAGGGTGAATGCAGCCTCTATCCTAGTAACACTCCCAGTTCAATTTCTATGACACAGGGTTTCCGGGGCTTTAAGGGTGAAAAGGGCGAGGCAGGTCAACCTGGCCTGGATGGGCTGGATGCCCCGTGCCAATTGGTACAGTATCCTCTTTTCCTACCTCAACCATGCTTGCTGCCAGCCTATTACCCATTCACACTTTCAGATGAGTTTATGGCAGAAACTATGCATGAATTTAAAGCAAACTAGCATATCTCATTTCCTTTTCACCTTTAACACATGTACTGCATGCAGGTCTGCTTTATACAAGTAAATTCAACTCATTTCCCAAGTTTATGGCACCATTAGTTACACTAATTTATTCCCTGAGATTAATTTACCATTTAGTGTAGATGTAATAAATAGCAAACTCCTTTTCATACATGCTGTGGTCACCCAATTATACTTGCATACTAAACTCTACACTGTAAAAAAAAAATATATATATATATATATTTTTTTATGACTTGATATTTTTTCTTGATTTATTTATGCTTTTGAATTGTATTATGGGGCCTTGATCTTGATCAACATTTGATGTAAAAAAAATGTTTGAAAAAGTGACTTTTATGGACATTTTTAATAGTTTGTAGTGATATATTGCCTACGTTGTTGTACACTATGGTGCAAAAACAATAAAATGCAAAGTACAATAGACTGGTAGTGGATGTTCTGTTATTTTACAGACTTAAGTCTCTCTATATTACATATTGTTTCAAATTACTAAAGGGTCAATGAAAGTCACTTTGTTTATCAGCAGGGTTTTCAGCTTTATAAATTGACAGATACAAAGGCCCCATAATACAATTCATCCAAATGCAAATCCTATGAAAACCTGCTGGAATTGCATTAAAGGGCACCTATGGTAAAAAAAAATCTACTTTTCAAGCTGTTTGGACAGACAAATGTGCATGTATGGTGTATAGACTGTCATATTGGGGTGATATAAGCACACCCAGTGCTTTTTTTTTAATTTACAACATAAAAACGGTGGACCAATTGGAGCGTTTTTCAAACCGACCGCAACTTTACGTAGGAGAGCGGTCCCCCCACCCACCAATATTGATTGACAGGCGCATCATCATATCCTCAGTTTGTTGATTCACGTCCGCCATTTTCAGCATGAGTTGAAGCGATATCAATAAAGGAACACCCTTGCTCTATTTTTAGATGCAAGGCTCATTGAGCTCAACACAGGAGCAATATTCTCCACATTATCGCTCTAATCGGAATTATTGGTTGTATCTTTAGGTAGGTTTGCAAACATGTGTACTTCTCATTGAGTCTACCTTATACTTCAGCCGTTTGCATTTCTCGCGATTCCAGAAGCTTCCTGTGATCTTAACTAGCATGCGTTTTAGAATTCTAAACATAGGTTTCTATCAGGGTACACTCAAGTCGACGGCTGGGGGCCACGGACCGCTCCAAAAACCTATGTTTAGAATTCAAAAATGCGTGGCGCGACGATTCGGGACACTTCATGTTTCTGCCGCGCCACAGAGAGTGCTGTGTGGTGGCTTCGAGCGGCGCATCCTGTGCCTCAGTCGAAATTAATTCAGTGTGCGTGGTTATTAGTTTCTGTGTACAAGCTCGGCACTTGAAACTAGCACACAGTTGGCTGTAAAACTGTACAAAGACACATATGATTTTGTACTCTCTGCTTGGTCTGTGTCCGAGTCGTACATGTACGACTGATTGCTGAACCTCTCACTCCTGCTCCTTCTCGCAGTCTGCCTGTCAGAGCGGGTGAGCTCATGGCCCCGCCCCTTGTTATGTTGGCGGGAAGCCGAAACTAATTTACATGTGAAGCAACACACCCATAGATCAGCGAACTGTGGACACGCCCCCAACATGACACTTTTTAACACATTATCATAAAAAAATCTGAATTGTGTTTTAAACTGAACCTAAACTGGCACACTTAGAAGAACCATAATATTAATATTAAATCATAAAAAAGAGGTAAACTATGTGCCCTTTAAATCATATTCTAGTTTTAGTAGCTTCTCTTTCTTCTTATTTAATAGTATTTGATCTTTTCAGATGAAATAGCCAGTAGTAATTAACCTTACATTCTCTTAATTATCCATCTTTTACCAAACTGCTCTAGGGAGCTTACAGTGGGGATAATAAGTCTTGAACTCACCATCATTTTTTTCAGAAATTATTTCTAAAGATGCTGTTGACTTGAATTCTCACCAGATGTTAATAACAACCAAAGAAATACTTACAGTATATGAAAAGAAAACAAATCTATTTAGTTTACAAATGAAGTTGTGTGATAAAATGAAAGGAAAAAAGTGTTAAACACATAAAGAAAGGGAGGTGTAGAAAGGCAGTGAAAGCCCAGACAGCAGCTGAAATCTCTCAGTAGTTCTTCAGCAACCCTCTGAAACCAGATGAAACCAGGGTGGAAATTTCAGCAAGACAATGATCCAAAACACAGCCAAGAAAACTCTCAAATGCTTTCAGAGAAAGAAAATCAAGCTGTAGAATGGCCCAGCCAATCACCTGACTTGGATTCAAAAGAAAATACAAATAAATATCAGATTGGATAGATGAAACTCACAGAACCATCAAGATTGTTACAATCTGTTGAAGTCTGGGGAAAAAACGCACCTGAGCAATGCATGATTTCATTCTCCAACTGAGAAGCATCTTTAATGCCTGGCATCTTTAATGCCTTACATTCTCCAATTGAGAGGCATCTGCCATCACCAAATAAAGCCTTTTATATAAAGTATAAAAGTATTAAATACATTTTAGTAGTTCAGTACTTTCTCATGTCATTCCATTGTCATCAAACATAACCATTTTTTCACATTTTTATTATATTTTTATGTTTATATTGTTCGGATTTTCACCAAAATCTTGCTGAAATGTCCACCCTGGATTTATCTTCATCATCCTGCTAATGGAGAGGTTGGACTGAAGCAGCTAATATTAATTTACAACGAGGAAGGGCAGAGGGTTTCTAAATAACTACTGAGATATTTCAGCTGCTGTCTGGGCTTTCACTGCCTTTCTACACCTCCCTTTTCATTTTATTAACTTATTTTGTAAACTTTGTTTTCTTTCCATATGTGTATTTATTTTGTTGTTATTAATATCTGATGAAAATTTTAAATCAACAGCACCTTATGTTTAAATAGTTTAATGTTTACTGAGAAAAATGGTGAGGTGTTTAATACTCATTTTCCCCACTGTATGTAGTACAATGTCAGCATGAGTGTCTGCCCTCCAGCCTTTAACCCTCTCCTGTTCCTTCTCTTATATCTGTTCCAATTGGCCACTCAGTCCTAGAGAAAGTAAAGAAATTTTAATTCTTAAGCCATATCAGGAATCACCATGTGTAATAGTTCAGATAATTGTACATTAGGCTGTCTAATCGTACATAGTGAACAGAAATATGTTATTATATAGCATTAATGCCAGTATGTTTTAAACTTAAAATATACATGCCATATACACTCTACACTCTCCGAGAAAAAGTTACACGAGGGTACAAATAATGTTCCTTAAGGAACAGTTTTGTACCTTTGTAAAAGTTGTACCTTATATGCTACAGAAAAGACCTCTAATGATACTGTTCTGTACTGTTTATGGTACAATTGAAATGAAGGTACACAATTATTCTCATAAAAAAGGTACATAAGTGTTTGACAACTCCTTGTTTATTACAATATCTATGAAAATAAATATGACTGGAAAGGCAAAGTGATTTTTATTAATAATTTCCATATAAAAACATGAATCATCATTTAAAAGCATATGTTTAAAGAAACTTATTAATTATTAAGTTCTATAAAACAAAACAACTGGTAAAACAAAACTATAGGTATTGTAAACCAAACATTTAAGGCATTTTTAATAAACATTTGGTAAGCATTTTCTAATAAAAACAGTTTCATTATTGATATCTGCATCTTTTGCTGTTTGCTTTCCACTACGCACGTGAGCAGGCAAAAGTGCATATGCAAAGTGTTCATGCAGACATTTTAGTATTGTAAAACTAATCAAACATTGTGCACATCTCGTTACAATACTTTTGCATAATTCTATTTCTATTTTAAGTGATTACTTTTAAGTGATTACAAAGGTATTGTGTGAAAGCTGGAGAAAAATGTTTTATATTGTGGATGGGAGAATGTGTTTCTGTAACATTTTTGTGAAAAGTCAGAAAATAGATCATTTAATTCGTTAAAGTATTTTTTATTCTGTATTGTAAAAGGAAAAGGTGCATTTACACAGAAAAATAAACCTTTTAAAAAAACATTGTTTATAAATGTATTTGATGTTTTCTATTTACTGAAAATAAACTGACACATTTTGGATATAATGTAGGAAAATGCCTTTAATTAGTTCTTGAAGGAACACATTTGACACTGTTACAAAGTGTTTTGTCACTGTAGTGTGCCTTCATGGATCACATTTGTACCTTTGATAAAGTTACAGTGTTGTATCTGCAGGTATTTAAAAACTAAAGGTACATTTTGGTTTCCCATGGTACAAATCATATCCTTAAAGGTACAAATTTGATTCTTTGTTTTAAGGTATAATTCTGTTCTGCCCAAGTGACAAGGGTTTGTACCTTCTTTGGGACAGAATTGTACCATTTTTTTCTGAGAGTGTATACTAATAAAGGTACAGAAGTAGTCACTTGAGTGGTACCTTTTCAAAATGTACACTTTTATACCTATCAGGTCCACATTAGTACCTTGATATTTATACCTAAAAGTTAGTAATGTGTACTTTATAGTACCTTATATATATATATATATATATATATATATATATATATATATATATATATATATATATATATATATGTATATATATATATATATATATATATATATATATATATATATATATATATATATATATATATATATATATATATATATATATATATATATATTAAGGGATAAAA
The DNA here is from genome assembly GCF_903798145.1 of Danio aesculapii. Lineage (NCBI taxonomy): Eukaryota > Metazoa > Chordata > Actinopteri > Cypriniformes > Danionidae > Danio > Danio aesculapii. The sequence goes on from NC_079441.1 coordinate 57,109,404, forward strand.
TTTTCTTATGCATATTTAAGTGCTTGTAGTGTCAGTGTTCACCATTGACAATTCTTTATTGGCTAGCATGCTTGCTACTACCATGCTTTCAGCATAGACAGTTTTGCAAAGGTGTTTGTTCATTTATTTCTATGTGGAGTTAATAAGTTGAAATTTTGTAGCATGCATGATTACCTGGCCCTACCAAAATTACATTTCTTAACTTCAACACATCATTATTTTTGTCACTTAGGGGTTTCATTTATGGCAACATATTGCATCAAAGGGCATATCACACAGCCGTTTAAACCGTACATCAGTTTAAGGGATAAAAATGTTACTTGCATCTTAAACTATATATATTTCCTCTTGTTGTTTTTTCTTCTTCTTTAATACAGGGTCCAGATGGGCTTCCAATGCCAGGCTGTTGGCAGAAGGTAAGTTTTAAAAGATCCTCAATAGCTATATATAGTTGACAGTAGCCCTCCTCTGACATTTTCTGATAAGTCTTTAAAAATGTTTGTGTTGCTTAACAGAGAGATTTTTTTTCAACACATTTTAAACATAATATTTAAATAGCTATTTTATTTTGCCATTGTGAAGTTATGGGATAACAGTGGTTTGTTTTGTAGACAGTTGCAAAAAAAAAAAAAATGTTGTAATACTGATTTTATAATAGTTTTTACAAAATTAAAAACTGCTTATTAATGAATTAATAAATGCTTATTTTTAACTGCTGATATATATATATATATATATATATATATATATATATATATATATATATATATATATATATATATATATATATATATATATATATATATATATATATATATATATATATACACACACACTTTTATTAAAGTGTGGATAAGTATTAGAGACAGCTTTCCATAACTTTGTTGACATAATAACTGCATGAAGTTTAAGGTGGCATTGTTTGGCATTTAAACATTGTTCTTAAACTTTGTTTTCATATATTAAAACATAAATGTCTTTGTTTTTGTTGTTTTTTCTTTGCAGTGATCAATCTAACGTAAAACGCATGGAGTTTGTAAATAAGGAAATATTTTTATTTTTTATTTTTTGTATTTATACAATTATTTAATTTTATTTTTATTCTGTAAATGATTAATTGAAGTTAGAATAAAATAACTGAAAGTGGATGTATTTCTGTTTTTTTTTTTTATTGTACTGTTTTTTCATCATGGAGTTCACACGTAGCTGCTTCTGCCACTTTCATGTGTTAATGGAAACATGTGTTACATTCACATCAGCACTGTGGAATTTAAAGACTTGAACTGCAACAAACTGTTATCCATGAAGGTGTGTTTGCCCGGCTTTGCATGGCCCAGAAAGAGAATTGAAAACCAAAACAGATTTGGAGTTGGTTCTTGAACAGGATTTTGTGGTGTATTTAACCTGTTCATCTTCACACCATACATACTACCAGCTTACAAGACTAAAGACTCCAACCACACATCCCTGAAACAAGCATGAAGTCAACTTGAAGTATCAGAGTTAAAGTGTATGGCTTCTGCAAATCACTAACTGCCAATCAGTGTTTGTCGATTTGAATCAAAAAGACTTAACTTTTGGTTTGTTTCCACCTTATAAAGGGTGTCACGCCTTGGCTGGTGGCTTAAGAAAGTCAGAAAAGTGTGATTGCTGGATTTCTTTATTACAAAGAGGTCAGTGTGGTATCTGGCCCGACTACGCCTCAGGTGTTGCATTGGCGTAACTCCTGCCTTGTGATGAAAGTGACAATTTGACAGACTGGTATTATTGAAAGAGCAGGACACACGATCCACCCACCATCTATGGCTGCTCTAGAATAAGCTAGGCAACTGAAACTGGAAGTCACTACATTCTTCCCTCCACCAGCAAAGCCGTCCTTGTTCATTCTTCAGTGGCATCTTTTTTTTGTAAAAGCGAGCAACTCAGATCTACGGATAACAACAAAATGGCATTTTTTTGATAATGACTCATAGTTTGATTGGCTCATTTTATGCATTATAGCCTTTGTGCCTAAAGACATTTGTTATTCATTCCTTTGCTGAATATATAAAATTTTTTTCTGTTTTGAGGTGTAAATATGACATTTCACTGTATTCTATTGCAGCTATAAAGATTCAAAAGTGCATGTTTTGCTGAAGGTGAAAGTGTCACATTCTTCGTGGTTTTAATAGGGTTACTATGGGAATGTGACAACTTTGTCATAAGCTACTGTGGTTTCATGGCACTGAAATTCTGATTAAAAAAATACATATTAAAGTAATCAGTTTTTATCTGCTTTATCGAATATAGTGTTAATTCACAGTGCAAGGTGCAAACATACAATAGGCATGAGACAGCTTTTTTCTATAACCAGCAGTGATAATCATGACATAACTTGTTATCAGCCTGCACATTCATCAAGCAAAGTGTTCTGAGTTTTATCATTTTGTTCACTTATTTTTACTGCTTAAAAACCTTTTGACAACAGCCTAGATTTTATTAAGCTTTTTTGAGTAGCAATAGTTAAATTATGCCAGTGCTGCTGACTTTATAATATATTTTTTGTCTGGTGAGCATGTAAAATCAGTATAAAATGCAAAAATACTGTACTGAAAGTAGTTTATTGATTACTCAATGAAGAGTAGCCATGTTTCCAATTAAAAAAAAAAATTAATTTTACTTGCCTTTTTATATTCTTACAACAGGCATTCCTTATAATATTAAAGTTAAAAGACTTATTACCTTAATATGTTGTGCTGTAGTTGTGTTTGTGCAGATGTTAAGCATCTGATGATTCTAGTAAATCTTATATGTTCTTGTGTATTCTTTTTTTGGCCAGCAGTTTGTTTTAAAATATTACTGAATATTCATTAAGGTGACAGAAATATTGTTAAATATTTCCTGAAAATTAAAAAAAAAAAAATCCCCTCCCCCCCATTCATTCTCAAGTCATCTCTTGTTGCAGTAAATGTAGATAAATGTATTGCGTGTGTAGTTAAATGTTGTTTTAATTTGTTTAAAGTGCAATTCATATTTCTTTTTCATGTACTGATGCAATGTGCACCACACACAAATCTTGTTACTCAACTATATTGTAATATATGAAATTGTCATTGATTGTCATGTTTGTTTTATTTTAAACAAACTGAAAATGGCTAAGCTGGATTTTTCAATTCACAGGTGTCACTTTTAATGTCATACTACTTTCATTTCCTTAACATCTACTCTCAACCATTTTAGCCATTTTCAATGTCCATTTATTTCTACTATTATAATGTCACCAAATATTTCTTTATCAGATGTTTGTCCTATATAGTTTGTATAGAAGGCATGGTAGGCAAATTATCCTGTGGTGCAGTTTGAATGAAGTATTTCCTTGTTTTGTTTTCCTTGTTTTTTTGCCAAAAACCAAACAAACCTTGTATTACTACATCCATTTCTTTCATTTTATAATATTTGTAAGGTTTAACAATTTATTGTTTTATAATGTAGATATTTGCTTTTACAATGTTTCTCTTGTTTCTTTCTTTGAGCATGTACAAAGCCTATTTTCAACTACTTTTGTCAAATTTTAATTATGCAAGAAATCTGTATAATTCATAACGTGATTGTGTTGTTTACACATGTATACCAGTGATGTTCAAACTTGTTCCTCAAGAGGGCCACTGTCATGCAGAGTTTCAAACCTGATTAAATGCACATGAAGCAACAAGTCAATAATTTTAACAAAATATATTGTGCATAATTTGAAGTTGTGTTATTGTGGTAATTTCCCCATGATACATTCTCCACAATGATCCAAAAAATCTTATTTTGAATATTAGTATTTGTTGTAACACTTCAGTTAAGGGGGTGTGCGAAGGACTGTCACGAAAACTTATAATGATGACATGAAAACATCATGACTATTAAGGTGGTTTTAAGCATGCTTATGACAACTATAAGTGCTATTTGCTCAGTTATGGCATTTTGAGTGCAACAGTGACATAGTTTAAATGTGTTTATGACAACTCAATAAAGCAAAATATAACTTGTCTTTGTCTTTGACATGGCAACTTGACATTACCAAGACAACATAAGTTGTCATAAATCTGTCATAAACATGACTGCCATGATGGCATTGTAATTGTTATGAATTTTATAACAGCATCATTAACAATTTTTCTTGACCTCAATTACTGGTACAAATTCAATTTGTTTAAAAAAAATGTAATTACATATTAATCACAGTGTTATAAACATTTTCTAGCCAATTATTGACAATTTTAATGAGACTCTCTTAACAAAGACATCTCAAGCAAATGACACTTGACAGTTCTCATAAGCACATATAAAATTTCATTCAAATTCATGTGTCATGTCATGATTATAAAGGTGTCATGACAGTCTTATGAACAGTCTATTGCATAAATTGTTACTGTATTTTTGTTTTACTTTTATTATATATATATATATATATATATATATATATATATATATATATATATATATATATATATATATATATATATATATATATATATATATATATATAAAATATTATTGTTGTAATCAAATTATCTTATTTTTTATGTCTGTAGTATTTTTTCTTTCTTTATTATTTTATTGTTTTTGAATCTTTTGGAAGCAGGGGTTTTCTACTCCTCGTGGTGAACCCTCATGTTTTAAGCGTTTGGAAATTGTATTGTTTATTGAATGCCATGACACTTCATTTTAGACTCATGCTATGTGGTAAATAAAATCAACTTTCTTCAAGTGTTTGACTCTTTAATCTACATTTAAAAAAATCATCGAACAGTCTGTTTTTGGCATAATGACTGATATTGATGTACTGGGTTTAACCACCCACAGCTGCCCCTGACCCCTTTTCTCACTCTCTCTCTCTTTCTCTCTCTCTCTCTCTCTCTCTCTCTCTCTCTCTCTCTCTCTCTCTCTCTCTCTCTCTCTCTCTCTCTCTCTCTCTCTCTCTCTTTCTCTCTCTCTCACTCACACACACCCACACACACACACACACAGTAGCTTGTACATTAATGGAGTTGACAGTTCTCTTGCGCACACATATACACACACACATCTACTCTTCCTTCTGCCTCGCACAGCAAACGTGTTTGTGAGCACCAGAAATGGCAATGGTAACTTTGGATAAGCAGAAGACTATAGATCTCCGAAAGAAACATGTTGGGTAAGGATAAGGAAATGTCACTGCAGTCACTCTCAGTATCTATCAGAGGTAATTATGATAAGGTTCCAATTTGCTTATGCTTTTTTTTGTTAGTGGACAGAGTAGAAAATAGTCTTTCTAAGACACACAGCTGAAATAATGCCTACCTGAAGATATTTGAGAAGAGTCTGTGGTTTGTAATGAAACTGATCTGGATCACGTCTGTGTGAAACCTGTCATGACTATTGAATATGTGTCTGAATAAAAAAATCGTAAATGCTTAAACCTAAAATTACTGCAGCAGTCAATTAAGGTGTACACAATTATTTATTATTTGTTATTAATAGTATTTCTTTATCTTGTTTTTCCCAATGTGAAGTCCATCCTGCAAAGTGTTCTTCGGTCATGATCCTATCAAGATTGTGCGAGCAAAGGGCCAGTATATGTACAACGAAAAAGATGAGAAATACCTGGACTGCATAAACAACGTAGCACATGGTTTGTAATTTTACTGTAGAATTTTACTGAAGATATTTTGGAAAAACACATGTATTTGTGGAAAAACACTTTTAAAAAGCACACATGACCTAAACGCTGGAGTTCTTTTGACCTAAGGCTAAGCAGCCTTAAAAAATGTCAAGAAATTAAAAGGGCCCTGCCCATCTGAGCAAAAAGTAGACAAGAAGATGTTATTTGTAATTACATCTAATGTAATTCTAATTTGCATGCTATACAGGATAATTAAATATGCGAATTACATGTATAATATTACAAATCTACACATAATCAATTCAGTAAATTTCATAATAGCCTGCAAAATATGCATATACTGAAAGTTAATTAAGTAAAATTATGAGTAAATAGCAACATTTTTCTTAGAACAAATGTAAATAGCCAAAAAAGTTTTCTATTTGGTATCTAGTTTTATTTTGGTAATATACAACCGTTATAATTTGTAATTCGTTATCATTTATCCTTTTTTTCGATTTATTTCTTTGTCAAATAAATAATAAAGACATATCTTTAGCATGTATTTAACTAGATTTCATTCTTATTAAGATTTAAAATAATCAAGCATTTTTAAAATCTACCAATAAAAGCAGATGTTCTGAATAGAAATACATTTTTATTTAGGAACATTTAAATTATTGTGTCAAAATTTTCATTTTCTTTCCATGGTCACTTTTGCCCTTGTTTTCAGTTAATTTATTAGCTGTTCCTTTCTTGTTCCTAACTTACGAGTCTGTTGCCAACATCTCAGATGTTCGACTTTAATGAGCTCTTTCTGTGTTGTTCTTCAGTGGGTCACTGCCACCCAGATGTTGTCAGTGCGGGAGCAAAGCAAATGGAGCTTCTCAACACCAATTCCCGATTCCTGCATGACAGTCTGGTTCTTTATGCTCAGCGGCTTCAAGCCACCCTTCCCGAAAAGCTCTCTGTGTGCTATTTTGTCAACTCAGGGTAGGTCTGCGAGCAATCTGTATACCTACACATCCTGTTATGAGAGGACAAATCTTGACTGCTAGTCATTGCATATTAACCACTCTCACCTGCAACTTAAAGCACTATGGGTGGAATTGTTGAAAGTACTTAAATTCAAGGTGGATGCAAAACACTAACTACAGGTTAGGACAATGTTACCATAAGGAGAATATTTCAGCAATGCCACAGAATGCTTCCCCAAATTAAAAACATTTCAATGACAAAAAGTAACTTTTCTACTTTAAAGTGCCTCTGTCATGGAGTATTGAAAACTACATTTCATGCAGTGTGTAACAGCCTCATGTGAATGAAAACATCCTACGGTTTATGACTTTGTACATACTTTAATACTCTTGAAAAGAAAGAGTTGACTTAGAAAATATAAATTGTACTGTATACATTCTACCATAACTGTTTGTTGCTTCAACACTTCCTTTATCTGGGTTTTAGTAAATTATTATTATAAAATAATACATCATATAGGAGTCATTGAGATAATTAGGTAAAAACAAATGCATATTATAAGACAATGAAAGTCTGTTGTTGGGGACTCCCAAGACTAAACTACTACTTTTTATTACCCATAATAGGTTCACTATAAAAACTCTGGCATGAAAAGTTTTGATGAATGTTAAAGGTTTATTCAGCTAATTCTAATGCCACTGCAGAACCTTTATTCATAAGGCTTCTCCATTGGTGATGAAATTTCATTACAGAAACATACGAGTAGAATTTACTGAGCTTTGTCTGCACTGTAAAAAATAAATCCCTAAAATGTAGGATAAAAAATGGCAGCTGTGGTTGCCAGTACATTACCGTTAAAAATACGGTACAAACCATAAAAGTAATTTCTCATTTTTACTGTAAATTACCGTATTTTATTATTTATAGAGGTAATATGTCTGTATTTTGAATTACCAACATCTACACATCTTTTGTTACACAGTTAGACACGTTGGCACTCCCATATGCAGGTGGCTCATCACAAACAACTTTTCCCACAAGCAGAAAAGTATATAAATTTAAAGAAGGTGCTCAGTGTGATTCACACAGCTACTAAACACCAGTATGGTAACACGCATAAAATTAAAGTCATGAAATAAACATTGTTTTTCAACATTAGATGTAACATAAATCTCTAATGTACATCACTGATGGGGAAACAACTAAAAAGATCCATAGTAATGTGAACAAAAAGCATAAAAAGTGATGTGCTATACAGGGAATTCTGGGAAAGTCAATTTACGGTTATTCGCCGTACATATTAAGGAAACATACTGTTAACCAGGTTACGGATTTGTACTGTAGCATTTTTACTTTTTTTTTACCTTTGAAATCACAGCTTTTTTATAGTGTGTATTCAAGGAGAGGGAAAGAATACTTTTTAGTGCTTTCTAAAATAACACACTATGGCAATATTGTAATTACTGAATAATGGCTTGATAGAATTTTATGATGGATTCATCCATTCATGTTTATTTCTATAGCACTTAGATTGTGTCAACACAACTTAACATAAAAGTTCAAGTAAATTGAAATGGTGTCAGTTTAGTTCATTTCAGTGTGGTTTAATTTTCACTGCTGAAAGTCCAAACACTGAAGAGCAAATCCATCCATGCGCAGCTCCACTAGTCCCAAAACCAAGCAAGCCAGTGGAGAGGAACAAAACTTCACCAATTGACAAAAGTGAAAGAAAAAAACTTGAGAGAAACCAGCCTCAGTTGGGCATCATCATTTCGCTTCTGGCCAAACTTCTTGCGCAGAGCTGCAGTCTAAGCGTCAGAGGCTGGAGAACTAATTAATAGATGGCTAAGTAGATGTAATGCGATTAAACCCATCAGTTGTTTCATTTTAATGTATAGGTCTGAGGCAAATGATCTGGCGCTGAGGCTGGCTTGGCAGTACACTGGCCACAAAGGCATCATCACACTGGAGAAGTAAGTCAACAGCACAATGTCTGTTACTCTGTGTCTCATTTTTTGCCTGCACTAAGATCTAAACAGTAACTAGGTTCTTAGAAGTGTGAAGCTCACAGCTTAAATATTAACCTTGTCATATGTCTTGTTTTGTGTCTTACTGTAAAAAAAAATAACAACTTATTGCTTATAAAAATATTAAGCATCTGCAAAACTAAAGCTGTGCAAAACAATACATTGCCTGGACCTCAGGTAATTTTGAATAAAGTTTTTGGCTGATTTATTGTATTTTTTTTTTTTTCTGGGACAATTTTTTTCTCAGCAAAAGGTCATTAGAAGATAAGATAACACACAAACATGGTGGAACTTTGTTCCATTGATTCCTCTGAGCTTTTCATTCACTGTTTTTCCTGCAGTGCCTACCATGGTCATGTGTCATCACTCATTGATATCAGTCCATATAAGTTTCATCAGATGGCTGGGGCAGAGCCGAGCCAAAATGTGCACGTGGTGAGTGCAGAAACATGAGATGTTTGACATACTAGATTTGACATAAGGTTAGCATAGTGCTTAGACAGTATTCTTAAAATCAAAACAGTTCAGAGAGGACTAAATTATAATGTTAAAAATAATAATGTTTAAACAATGTTATTTGTAGTCTCTGTTTTAATAGTCAAATGGTGATTTCATGAGCTTGTAATTTGTTTTCTGTATTTTGTTTCTGATTTATGAAGTATCTTAAATGGCAAAACAGAAATTTCTTTAATCTTCAGTGTCGCATAAATGTTGTATTTATATATTCAGGACTATTTATATTAAGGTTATATAACTGACCCGAGACCACATTAAAGTAAAAAGCAATTTGCCTCTTAAATATTTTTAACAAATAAATATTTGCATAGTATAATCATGAGAAAAAAAATTCCCCTCAAATAAAACTCATGTGGTGTGACATTTAACTACATGTAAGTGCAATTAAAATGTACTGTGTGCTTGAAAATGATACCCTAAAATGGCCCATGACAGACCTAAGTGTCAATAAGTGTCTTAAGATAACAAAGAATGTTACCTTTTTATGACATTGCATGGTAAGTTCTAGTTCTAAAATGTCATGATATTTGTAAATTAAAATGTATATAGATATGGTTTGGAATCCATAGATTGACACCTCTGAGGTCTGTTGATGTTTGTGCGATTTATATGTGTGTGTAAACTAGCTTAACAGTCATCACCTCATTGTAGGGAACTCTGACTGTGTAATCAGTCAGTATTGTGTTTCAAGTTACTGATCCTCATCAGCATACGTAACCACTTGCATGTATTTTTTATTGAAAGTGTCTTTTAACAGTGCTTGACCTTTTTTGGGGCCTCTAATGCTAATATTATGCTCCCTGCTTAAACTGAGCTGCATTACAATTCAGGAGGCCTGTGACTTATATGTAATCCTTGCTATGGTGTTGAAATACCTTTCCACAAATAGTGATAAGACTACCCATTACAGTATTTTGTTTATAGCCTGCATGCTGTGGAAAGGGTTTAGCTCAGGTTCCTCTTACTGTTCTGTGTTTAGGGTACATATTGAATTAGCTACAAAGAACCAATTAATTCAAACTAAGAAAATTTGTTGTTAGACCTAAGTTTTATTACATTTTATTACATTTTTTGTATACCAAACAGAGGTCTGTGTTTGTGAACTCTTTTTTTTTAATCATTATTTTTGCAGTTCTGCTTATGAATTATATCCATTTCTAAATATTTGTTTTTCTTAAATGACTACGATTTAAAAACAAAACAAAATGTAAAAATGCATTGTGAGGTGATTTTTTTTCTGCACAGTTGACCAACTATTCTTAGATGTGATTGATAATTATTCAGGCTCTTAGTCCAGATACCTATAGAGGCAAATATCGTGAAGACCACCCAGACCCTGCCACTGCTTATGCTGAAAATGTCAAGGAAGTAATCGAAAAGGCTCATAAAAAGGGACATCAGGTGAGTTAATGCCCGTCAAATTTATTAAAATCTGTATTTTTCACTGTCCTTTAAACTCTGGTCCATTATTAAAAGTTTATTTTTAAAATTATAAATTACAGTTCAGAATGATAACTGTATGAATTAGTTCATAAAACCCCGGATGAGAGGGGAAAAAGATATATAAAAAGAAAAGTTACTTCAACAAACAGTTGGTGCATGAAGAATTGAATAACTGAAATGTGAACATTTGATTCAAAGTGTTTTACACAAAGAATATAGTCAATCAATTATTTTCTAAATTATTGTCATCATGGGTTAATTTTAAAAGTGAAAATTGCACCAGTTGAACCTTAAGCATATTAGTAACAAGGGGAATTATGTGGTCTTTTCCTATGCAGATTGCTGCTTTTATTGCTGAATCACTACAGAGTTGTGGAGGGCAGGTCATTCCTCCAATGGGTTACTTCCAGAAAGTAGCACAGTAAGAACTACAATTAGTTTTTTTTTTTTTTTTTTTGTATTTATTTATTTAATTTTATTTATTTATTATTATTATTATTATTATTATTTTTGCATAATTACTGGTCTGCTGTTCACCCAATAATTTTCAGTTTATTTGTAATAAACGTAATGATTCTGTCAATTACATTCAGCCTGAAATTATTCATACCTCTAGCAAATTCTGACTCAAAGTTACATTTATTCCACAATGTTTTTTTTGTTTTTTTTTGGTCCCTTTATTTTAATGGTTTGTTTGTTGAATTTAATTTACATTGCATCTACATGCCAACTAATTCTAATTAGATTACAAGTAGACTGTTAGGTTGAGCTTAGGGTTGGGGTTAGAGTTAGTGTAAGTTGACATGTACTTGCAAAGTTTCTTATAGTCTGTTGAAGGAGCATATCAACAGATATTAAGCAGACAGTCTCCTAATACTCAAATGGACTATCAAAATAAAGTGTTACCTTTTTTGTTTGTTTGTTTTGTTGTTTTGAAACCCTGTCATACACCCGGCGCAAAACGTGTTTGGCGCTATGTGTTGCTATTTTCAGATCAACACAACCCTTATTTTCACGTTTTGCACCACGTTGTTTAAATTGCAAATTCATTTGCACCACTTTGTGGACTCATGGGTGTTCCGGTCTAAAATAGAGGTGTGTTAGGGCGCATCGTTGACGGGTTGCTATTTTGAGAAACTGAAATAGACTGTGCAATAGACCAGCTGAAACTGGTCTAAAATCCAGCGCAGAACACATTAGTTGTGCATCTTAAATGTGTACACATTGCTTAAAACACACAGGATTTACAGCAATACGCAAACATCTGAAACATATCTGGAGATCTTCATCTTCTTCTTCTCTATTATTTATTATATGTATATTTATATATTTTTTAATAAAAACAAGCTTAGATTTGTCTATCTGTCAGGTTTTGGACCATATGGGGCATGTGATTGGACATAACAAAGTTTTTTGACCACACTTCGTTATTATTGTTCATTTATTCTTTTGCTGGAAATTAGAACTGAATTTAGAAATAGTTTTGAAACAAATCTTTGTGCTTAACAAACTAAATTAAATATTTAGGCTAATGGATGTCTTCAGTGGAGTGCATACAACACTCTTTCCTTGTCCACCAAAGTTAAGGAGTAAAGTAAAGAGAAAGAGGCCAAATAGAGGAGGTTTGTTCTTTATCCTCGCTGTAGATAGTCTATTTAACTGTTTCCTTGCTAGTAAAGCATTCAGTAAAAACTAAACACTACAAACTGAACTACACTGTTCCTATTTACTATGACCTTTTATGTGAAGCTGCTTTGACACAATCTACATCGTATAAGCGCTATACAAATAAAGATGAATTGAACTGAATTACAGCGAGGATAAAGACAAGCCTCCTCTATTTGGCCTCTCTCTCTTTACTTTCTCTCCACTTTTAAAGTCTGCCATGTACATAGCAAGTGCGCTATGGCATGACGCAACTGACTCTTAAAGGCAATAGGAGATGAGACTCTGATTGGTTTAATGTACGTTATGCTCAAAACACACCTATAATAACTCATTAAGAGAATAAACACAACCCTGTTAGACCATGCGTCGAGATGCAAATCGTATTTTTCCCTCCTTAAAAAGCAAAAGTGGATTCGGACATGCCCTTAATGTTTTTGCGCCATGCGCTTTAGACTTTGCACCTAGATCATTAAAATAGAGACCTTACACTGGAAATGACACAGGCTTCTCCCAAAAGCTAATAAGACTATATACAAGAAGCATTGTTGTGGGGAAAAATGCTCATGCCATAATTTCTTACATTTGTTAACAAACTAATAAGTATTTTAATTGTGTTAAATAATTACTTTACATTCAAGTGTGCTGATAATATTCCTGTTGTTTCTAAATCATAAGACATATTTCAGTTAGTTAACATCTCTGACACTGTACCCCAGGCATGTGAGAAACGCTGGAGGCATTTTCATTGCTGATGAGGTCCAGGTGGGCTTTGGAAGAGTGGGGACTCACTTCTGGGGCTTCCAGCTACAGGGAGAAGATTTTGTACCAGATATTGTTACAATGGGCAAACCTATTGGAAATGGCCATCCAATGTCATGCGTGATCACCAGCAGAGAGATTGCTGAAAGCTTCGTGTCTTCTGGAATGGAGTACTTCAACACAGTGAGGACAGCATGTTGTTAATGGCAGGCAGGCAGGCACAAACTTATATGAAAAATATTCTTATTGTAAAGTGTTTCTATTGTTCTTTATCATCAATTAGCAACATAATCTAAACATGTATATACTATAAAGCAATATACTATTAAACTATTGAATTACTAGTAAACTAGTAAATGACTAGTATTAATAAAAAAGCTTGTAAAATACACTATTACCTGTTAAAGTAATCTTTTTGTTTTTGTTTATTTGCAGCTTAGGCACACACAGTGATAATACTGTATACTGTGATAAAATCAGTATTTAATCGCAACAAGAAAAAAATTATACCAGCAGTAGATATAGACCATGTAGAATAATGTTTTATTAAACAAAACCAAAAAGCAAAAGAACATCTGTCTTTGTGCTATCTAGTTTGGCGGTAACCCTGTATCATGTGCTATTGGGCTGGCGGTGCTGAATGTAATTGAGAAGGAAGATCTCCAAGGCAATGCCCTGCATGTCGGAGGTTACCTGACTCAGCTTTTGGAAGATCTGAAGAAAAGACACCCCTTGGTCGGTGATGTGAGGTTGGTTAACTTTCTCCTCTGAATAGTGATGTGCCACAGTGGAAACCTGGCTATGGTTGCATACAGTTAATATTGACCTGGCCTCTTTATGTTAGTCCAATGTAAATAATTTCCCTACGGTTGTTTGTGACATGTACGCTTGGAATAGTGCTGGTGAAAGTATGTCTGGAAATACATAAAGCTAGGTGGTTTAAAGCTGCTGATCAAACATTTTATTCTAATAGGGGACGTGGCCTATTTGTTGGGTTGGAGCTAGTCAAAAATCAGAGTAAAAGGACCCCTGCTACAGCTGAAGCTCAGGATGTTATTTACAGGTAAGAATGAGTTATGCTATGAAGGAGACTTTTTTTATGTAATTGTTTTGTTAAAAAACTATTTAGATTGCACTGTCAGACACAGAGGGAAGCAGACACTTTTTGTCAAATTTTGAATCAGGTTAGTGTGATTTCACTAAGCTAGACATGTTCCTGGAATAAGTTGATCCTGGAACAACATTCCTGTTGTTTTTAAATATTTCCAAAATGATGTTCAGCAGAGCAAGGAAATTTTCACAGTATGTCTGATAATATTTTTTCTTCTGGAGACTAGAATAAAAAGCAGTTTTAAATTTTAACATCAAAATTATTAGCCCCTTTAAGCTAATTTTTTTTCCGACTGTCTACACACTGTAAAAATTAAAGGTTCCTGGAGGCACTTTTTGGGGTTTTTCACATTGCCACACCGCCGGAACCCTCTAAAGAACCTCTAGGCACCATTTCAAAACAGGGCAGTTCTTTGAGGAACTTCAAGGGTTGCTGGAGGAACCCTCTTATTAACACTGTAAAAATGAAAGGTTCATGGAGGCACTTTTTGGGGTTCTTCACATTGCCACGCTGGCGGAACCCTCTAAAGAACCTCTAGGCACCATTTCAAAAGGAGCAGTTCTCTGAGGAACCCTCTTATTAAGAATGACCAGGAACCACCTTGAGTGCTTTGAAGCACCATTTTTTTAATGCTTGTTTTTCCTATCTCTCTTAATTTATGGTTTGTGCAAACATGTTTAATCACAAATTCAATAGACATCTATCTATCTATGTATCTATCAATCTATGTATCTATCTTTCTATCTATACATGTTTATAGATTTTTTTTAAATACAATCGCATTTTTCATAAATAATTACTTTTATTAATCAATATACATCACAATTACATTCACATAATATGATTAATAATGTAATATACATTTTAATGCAAATAATCAAATTTAAATAATGTCTAGCAATAACAGCCAGCAACATCTTCAGCTGTCCACTGCTTCACATTGGAGGTGTCCCTATAAAAGTAAATTAAAAAGTAGTTAACCTGAGAAGTTATGAAAACAAAGGAAATTCACAATATTCCCAGAGCCATTTACTTATCAAGACATATTCACAAAAGATATGCAGAACATTTCTGAATAACAAAAGGAAACATCAATAAAATTAGGAATTGTCTCAATTTATATAATTATTGTAGTGCCCATATACATCAATAAAGACAAAATCCAAATAATGTAAACCTCTCAAATATCTGAGCACAAGCAGAAATAAGACAACACAAAAGCTGTGTATGAAACAACTCCCTCCTTAGTGCACCCCACATATTTTCCTACTCATTCACACAGATAATGCACTATAATTTTGAGTGTACTGCACATGCGATATTGTTATTTTATTCAGGTTGTAGTTATTAGCTTTTTTAAAAATTAACCATTAGTTGATTAAAACACATTAAATAAAGAGTTAAATATGAGTTAAAAATTTAAATCAATTATGCATGAAGGTCAAATATTGATTTTGGACTAAATTTAAGTGGCCTTCAAAATACAGAAATTAATATTACAGGGCTCAACAATAAGTTTTTACAATAATACAATGTAAAAACATGTATATACAGTACTTAATAAGTGCATTGTACCATATTATTAATTTAACTTTAAGTACTGTGGTTAAGGTGCGGTAATATAAAGTTGGTCTTGTTTTTTAAAATATATAAATGAAAGTAAAGCAGTCTGTCAAGTTTACATTATCTGCGAATTGTTTTCTACTTTAATGAAAATATATATTACAAACTCTATTAATGTAACCATTTAGAAGAAAATGCCATGTTTTACTGTAGTTTTTAGAGCTAGGGTGCAGCTATTTTTAATGTCGCTGTGTCTGACGTCACGGGGTTGGTTCCGTTCCCTCAAATGAACTTATATTGTGGAAATAATGGACTGAACATAAAGCCTAATTTAACACAATGCGTGAAGTTGTGGACATGCATCGCAGAGCTGGTACAAAGAGCTGGTACTCGTGTCTAAAATCTAAACTTTTTTTTTTAATATGTTTACTATTTTTCTTTTTTTTTTTTTAATACTGTTCATTTGATGTGCTTTGGTCTACTCTCTCACACTGGTGCAGCGCTGCCTGGGACGGTGACTTACATTCAGATTCGATTACACTAATCTTTCAACATTGAATATGAAGCACGAAAAAACCTGTAAAGTGAAAAATGGCACTGATCTCAGTTTGGTTTAAACATGAACAGAAGTGAGGGGCTATATAGTGAAAAGTGAAAGTACCCGCCTCCATTACGTCAGGTACCAGATCTTGTTAAAGACATTGAGGGCAGTCAGGCATCGTAAAACAGAGAGTGGACCAAAGCACATCAAACAATCGGTAATAAAAGAAAAATTTAAAAAGGTATAAATGTATTTTTATGTTTCGGACATACAGTTCAAGTCAGAATTATTAGCACCCTTGTTTATTTTTTTCCCTAATTTCCAAATTTTCTAATAACTGTTTTATTTTATCTTTGCCATGATGAGAGTAAATAATATTTTACTAGATATTTTTCATAACACTAGTATTCAGCTTAAAGTGACATTTAAAGGCTTAACCAGGTTAATTAGGTTAACTAGGGAGGTAAGGGTAATAAGGCAAGTTATTGTATAACGATGGTTTGTTCTGTAGACTATCAAAAAATATAACTTAAAAGGGCTAGTAATTTTGACCTTAAAATGGCTTTAAAAAAATTAAAAACAGCTTTTCTTCTAGATGAAATAAAACAAATAAGACTTTCTCCAGAAGAAAAAATATTATCAGACATACTGTGAAAATTTCCTTCCTCTGCTAAACATAATTTGGGAAATATAAAAAAAATAAATAAATAAAATTCAAAGTGGGGCTAATAATTCTGACTTTAACTGTAAATGTAATGCTTTTATTTGCACTAGCTCTGTTATGCACATCCAAAACTTCACGCATTGTGTTAAATTAGGCTTTCCAGTCTCCGTGTTCAGTCCATTACTTCCACTGTATCTGTTCAGCTGAGGGAACGGAACCAACCTTGTGACATCAGACAGTGATATTCCAAAATAGCTGCACCCTAGCTCTAAAAATATAAACTATTGTAAAACATGCTCTTTTCTTCAATAATGGTTACATTAATCGAGTTTGTTTATTATATTTTCACTAAACTGGAAATCAATTTACAAATGAATGTAAACTTGACTGAGTGCTTCACTTCAACTTTAAAGGAACAGTTCACCCAAAAAATTAAATTCTGTCATCATTTACTCAACCTTCACTTGTTCCAATCCTGTTTAAGTTTCTTTCGTCTGTTGAACTGAAAACAGAAAACCTATAACCACAATCCATACTTTTGTTATACTGGTTATAATTTATTTTTAACGGTTAAAAATGTTCAGCTTTAATCAAAATATAATGTTTTGCGCTCAACTAAAGAAAAAAAATCAAACAGGTTTGGAACATATTAGAGGTGGGTAAATGATGACAAAATTTTAATTTACTTTAAACCATGTTTATTTGTGAGGTGGTATTAACTAACTCACTACTCTGTAAAAAAACTATAATTTGGTGGACACTTTATAAATATTATTTTAATTGAACAACTATTAATTTTAAATGCATTACCCAAGCACTATGTTGCTTTATCTAATAATAAATACAATTTAATTAAATTCAAGTTCAACGCGGCTTCGTTTTAAACTAACTACTGTAGTCATTTTGGTTAAGCCAGGTTTCAGTAAGACATTAAGATTAGGATTATTAGTGCATTAAGATTGTTGTCTGTTCATTTACAATACGTGCTTTAGGTGCAAGTGGCCTGACGTTTAGAAGACCGAACGTAAAAAAAAAAAAAAGTATTTTCACTTATTTGCCATTTTTCTGGTTTGATTTTTAATAGATTTTTTTCTAGAACACATAGTAAATTAAACTCTTGATCTAATAATACGAGGAACAGACAGTTTCTATGGAGTCAGCCAGATATGCATTACTGTGATTAAAGTGGGACGAGCAAAAGTCTACATGGCTAAAATGTGGATTTTCACTCACTAGTCAAAGCATCCTGAAGATGTTGTCCGGCAGGAATTCAGCTCCAGTACTGCTGTGGTGCAGCCCATCAGCATGGGCAAGCCTAGGACGATCCTAGAAAAGATTCCAATTGTTAATAAAGAGCAGATTTTGTTCTTCACACCATGTTAATAGCCATTCATTCAGAGCAAAAAGTCTGCTGAACCTTTCATGTCCACAGCAGTAAGTAGAAAGCTGTCCAGAAATGATCTGCATTGCAAGTGAAGAGCATCGGACCATTTCAATCTGGCCCTCTGCTACCTAGATTTGATACAGCAAACTTTAAATTTCTAGTCTATATCTGTCACAATGATTTACACATAATATGAATACATCAGAAACAAGCAAATGAGAAAATAAGTGAGTGATTTTAGACACTTTAAAGGTTAAAAGTTTAATGTCATTAGTTCAGTGTTACCCAGCTGGATAATGATTATCAAATAATATTGTTTGTTAAATGAAGTATTTTTACATTTATTTCCAATTCAGTTAGTTACCTAAAAAATACTTACATTTGAGGTGACTCAAACGGCTGTTTGAGAGAATACTGAACAATTTCAGGGTTTATGTGGATGTTCTGAGAAGGAAAAAAGCAGGCCTTATGTACATTATTTGTGTGAATGAATAAAAAATGTATTTAAGTACATAACTTAGACACAATTTGTCACACAGGTAACTGTTTAAGAAACGCAAATAATAACAAATGCCTAATATTACTCACAAACAATATGAGGAAAGAATATTAGATAGCATTGTGGCTAGAAAATAATATAAGCAACCCTGCTCAAGACACTTGCTACACACTGTATATGTAAGGGAAGACAATAAATAAATAAATAAATATATTTGTGGAAAAAAGCCGTCTAATAAGTACGAATGTATAACATTATCTGTTTAATTTGAAATTAACGGTCGCTTGCAATGGCTTTCATGGAAGCTTCTTGTTCAATGACAATAAAATATTTCGACATAAATCAATATTTTACATCATATTATTTATATTTGTGTGAGGTAGACGTGTAATTTGAGTGATTATGTATATCCAGCCGATTGTTATTATCGCAAAATAATGTTTACCCAATCTCATACAACAGCAATCGCTTCGCGAGACGTTCCTAAAACAGGTTACACGACATAATGATGCGTGTAAGTGTAGATATTTGTGTGCAAATCGTCTAATTCTAATCTAATTTGTATATTTATTTTGCCAACTTACTCACCTTCCGTGTGTTAGAGACATAGACTGTAAAATATAGAGATGACAGCAGTCACGAAATGGAGGAAAGGAGCCGTTACAAATCGATATTTGAAAACGCTCCTGCGACCTGCACCTGCGCGTGCACGATGATGCGCGTCCGCGTTATGTTTATATTATTTTGTTAGTTCCGGTTAATTTTTATTTTTTATTTTTTTGCCAACACAATTAATTCCATATCATTAATCCAAGAAACAGATGAAAAAAAAAAACATTTAGTTCAGAAAAATAAAAATGTACACAATACTGCATTCATTAGCAAGTTATCTTTGTTGGTTTATCAAAACAAACTGGAGGAATACTTTTTATTAATAAACCAGAGCCCATAGCCTATATACTTAAGTTTAGTAATAGCTTAAATATTTTTCATGAGAGGATTTTTGAAGAACTGTGTTATGTAGTTCTATTTTTATAAAAATAACAACAACAACAACAATAATAATAATAATAATAATAATAATAATAATAATAATAATAGGTTAATATTTATTATTATTATTGTTAATATTATTATTGCAGAAGTTGTTGTTGTTATTATTATTGTTTTGAATGACAGAAAAATTGACAGAAAATTGAATTAGTCCCCTTTAATTATTATCATTTTCATAATTGTACAAGCCTGTGCATGTTTTTGTCTCTTTTTTCCCTCAGTTGTGGCTTATTTGTATTTTATCCTCCAAAATTTTTTACATTTTCTAATTTTTTCACAATTTCCCAGTCAGCCTCCTAACTGCAATCAAGTTAACATTTAGACTCTAATCATTGATATTTTGTGTTCACAGTGAGTGCCACACAAAAAAGAAAAACAAACACCAAATTTCATATCATTCTAAAAGCACAAATAACTAAGTAAATACTACATACGTAAATGAACAGCCATCTCATTTTCTGGTCTCCACAATTGTCTATTTAATTATGACAAAAAAAAAATCTCTTGGTTCCTTTAAGTGCTAGCTTTTAGAGGAGAGATCCACCAGGAACCATTATATAAGTTCATAGATCTTTCAGTAACTCTTTTTTGAAAATTGAGTTCCTCCAATAACTTTCAAAGTGCTTCGAGGTCTTAGTGTAAGGAAACAGTGACTCCAGAACCTCAGTATTGACAAAAAAGTGCTTGTAGGATCCCAGTTACTGCAAAAGGGTCCTGCAAGCACTGCAAAGACTGTCAGTGGTTCCTTAAGGAACCCCATTTTGAGAGAAAGAGCTTTGAGGCACTTAAAATACATTTTAAAGTTCCTCAACAGAGTACTTGAAGCACCTTTACTTTTTACAGTGCAGATCAAACCATCATTATACAGTAACTTACATAATTACCCTAACCTGCCTAGTTAATTAACCTAGTTACGCCTTTAAATGTCACTTTAAGCTGAATAGAAGTGTCTTGAAAAATGTCTATTAATTTACTGTCATCATGGAAAAGATAAAAGTAAACAGTTATTAGAAATGAGTTATTAAAACTATTATGTTTAGAAATGTGTTGAAAAAAAATCTTCTCTCCGTTAAACAGAAATTGGGGGGGGGGGGGGGGGGATTTACAGGGGGGGCTAATAATTTAGGGGTCTAATAATTCTGACTTCAACTGTATGTTGATCCTGGAACAACAGTCCAATCAGCCAATTAGATTTGAGGGATAAGTTTAAAGTTTATGTTAAAATAGGCTTACAGTTGGAGTTACTGTATGTGTTTCTACATATTTGTTATCCAACTTTTAATTATTTAGCGAAAAAATTACAGTGAGGGTTAGGTACAGGGGTAGGGATTAGAATTTTTAGAATATTATTGAACAGGACTGATATTCCAGGATCAACATAGGTGTTATTCCAGGATCGCATCCTATTTGGCAGGATTTGACCCACCATAGATATCTGTTGGTGTTTGTCATAGCTTGATTTGGTAACTGAATATGCCTTCATCAGTTGAATGGCTGCATCTGTTGGCATTTCTAAAATATATAGTATATTGTAAATTATCTGTTATTCGTAAATGTTTAAATAATAATATAAGATAATGTATCCAAATAATACAATTTTATATCATATAAATATAGAAATGGAGAGAAGGTGGTCAGATTAGACAGATTTGGTAAAAAAAAACAGTAAAATAAGTTTAAGCATTAATACAATTATTTTTAAAGGCTAAAAGAACAGCGGATTCTGCTAAGTGCTGATGGTCCACACCGCAACGTTCTGAAGTTCAAGCCCCCCATGTGCTTTTCCAGAGAGGATGCTGAATTCACAGTGGAGAAGATTGACCAAATTCTGACAGGTAGATTAAAACTGTCCTTCTGGCAGATAATATTGCAACTTCCAGGACTCCTCAGAGTAAGTTCTGGTTTTTTTTTAAATTTTTTTTATTTTTTATTTTAGACTTGGAAAATACTTTGGTCCTCCAAAGGCCTGAAGCAGGAATTTCTGAGACTGGACACAGTAAGAGAAAGGTAAACTTTTAGGTTTTGTTATTATCTACTTATCTAACACAAATACAGAGTTAAATAACTGAGCACTGTTATGTTTTGGTCCCAAGGATGCCAGTGATGAAAATGGCCTTGTACATCCTCCAAATGGCAACAGCCACATGCACACCAGTACAATACCTCTGAGCAAAAAAACTAAAAGAAATTAATCTAATGAAACAGCAAAGGACACTGCTTGTAATTATGTCTGTGACATGTTTCCACGTTTTAATGGATTTACAAGTACAAATTCGCTGTATAAAGTTAACTTTGCCATATATTTTAATGGTGCTAGTAAGACTGCTATCAGTGTTATGATTTATAATGAGCTGTGGAATAATTAAGACTGAGAATGGTATTAGCCTTTTACATGGGATTTATAAAGCACTATCAAAGCCGGAGCTTGTTATTTGAGGGAGAGGCTACAGATAAAGGTTTCAATACACCCATGGTAAATTAGGCACTGCAAATGCACTTTCAACATTGCTTGTTTTGCAACAGTCAGTTAAACTTTACACAAACCTGAGCAGATGCATACTCAGCAGATTCTGCGGATGTATGCTGCAGTGAAACAGCTGGAGAATCACTCCTGTCTTACAGTAATGGAGTGGAAAACACCTTCTAGATAAAAGGGAACATGGAAACAAAGTGATGTAGAATGAAAAAAATTAACTAGAAAAATTATTTTATCCTTAATAAAACACAGACTTGGATAACAGTTCACAGTTATCTAGTTTCACCATACACATATGTCTCAATTCAAGAGTTTTGCAGAATGTGGTAGTGGTATTCACAGACCATCCCAGAAATTAACATTGCCTTGGTTCCCACAACAAAAACACAAAATGATCTTTTTATTGTATTTGAATTATTGCAGTAAATGACCTTTGTGTACTATTTTTACTCATTTTGTTCATTAGGCAAGGCAAGACAAGTTTATTTACATAGCACATTTCCTACACAATAGTAATTCAAAGTGCTTTACATAAACATGAATAAAAGAAACGCGTATAAGATAACAAAAACAACAATGAATAAAAATGATTAAAGACAGATTAAAATGTGTTAAAACAGGGTTTAAAGCAATGAAAAAAAGAAAGACATTATAGTGTGATCTGTCGGATGTAGCAAAGTGCACATTCAGTAAAATTCAGTGATTTGCCTAATGTTTGAGCACATCTGATAATTTATGGAAGCTGATTCCCGCAGCGAGGGGCATAGTAGCTGAAGGCTTATTTACCCTGCTTTGACTGAACCATTGGAATTTCTAGTTTATATGATCCTAAAACTCGGATATGGTTAGGTTTGTATTCAGTGGGCATATCTGTAATCTATTGAGGTCCTAGGCCATTTAGTGATTTATAGACAAGTAGTAATACTTTAATATATATAATTATTATTATTTATTATAAATTCCAGCCACTTTAGTCGACCATGTCCTATACTACCCAAGGTTTTCTAACTTCTCTCTGCCTGCATTCTCTCCCTTTATAAACCCGATAGAGGAATATTTTTCTGCATGGCGGAGGAAAGTGCATGACTGAGAAATTTATATCTGTATTCACCTCCTCCAGGCCATGGAAGAAGCATGTGTTGAAGAGACAATCCTTGTCTCTCGGGGGCCCTTCACAAAATCTAAGTTACAGTTTGTATAATAAAAATAAAAAAAAAAATAAAAATAAAAACTCAATTAAAAAATTTCACACAATTTAGATTTGCCCAACTGTAAGCACATTGTCAGCTTCACACTTTTTGCAAAACATTACACACATTGATTTGCAAAACAATAAAAACTTTATGCATTTTATGCAAAAGCAACAGGTAAGTCTTTAATAAATTTAGAAGGCAATGTTGCAGTAAGTGGACAAGAAAGAATGGGATCCAGGAGACGGGATGTGATTCAAGCAATCTTGGTTGATAATGGTTAGCTATCAATACTGCACTATTTGGTATTCCATGTTTGAAACTTGTGTGCTGTCCTGTGACATTTACAATAAAATGTTTTTGATAGATTGAGGGTGGAGAACATAGGGGAGGCAAGGGGCCCAAGAGAGCTATCATAATGTTTTTTTGGCCAATAATTTGATATGTTAGAGAGAAATTCAGACAAATAAAAATAAAATAATATTCTGAACCACCATACAGTTTTCAGTGTTTGTTGTTTATGTACTATACTTTGTTTTTTAATGCAAAATGTATCTTTAACATGGATGAATTGAATGACTTTACGATGTGGAGAGAAACAAAAAAATAATTGTTTCTGTGTGTTTTGAAGTTTTGTAGTGATCAGCGGTAAAGTCAGGAACTTGTGGAAACTATGGCCCTTTTGATTAAGCTTATCAGTAAGTGGCAATGGAGATCTGTCCTTTGTTCTTCTGAAGGACAAAGGTTCTAAGAGGCCAGAACTTGCAAAACGGCTTCTTGTTCTTATCAACATTCCTTCTAATACATCGTCTCAGACACAGAGAGACACGTGGATCACAATACTTCCATATCACAAACACAGACTGGAATATTTCACTTCATATACATTTAGATTCAAATAATCATGTATATATTTTATGCACTGTATGAGATACTCCACTGTATAAATCTCTGCTTATTAATGTTTATATATGAATGCCTAGTTACAGATTAACATTACATAGTGATGTTTAGACTTTATATATTCACATGAATAACAAGGTATTCTGTAAACTAGAAGGGGTTTGGAAAGCGAATTATGCATATGAAAATATTTAAGACTCATAAATATAAAAACAGTTTAACAGTGGACTATGACTACACAAATGCTGGTCACATTATGAATGACACCCTCCAGTGACCACCTCACCGGATCATCCAATCACAATGCTGGATTTGAAAGGCAGCATCTTTTCAATGATGCCTTCCAGAGAAAGAATGTGTGTGGTGGTGATACACAAAGTGGTAGTGGTGTGGTTTTCAATACAAGTGTTACACCACTGAATGTCTGCAAGACAAAACAAAAGGATTTTCCTCCAGAAATCTCCAGGTTTATTCTTCTCAAAGCTGAACACTCAAGAGACCTATACGTCTGCTGGTTCCATGCATCAAGAGCTACAGGAAGATCCAGCTTCTTCCAACCACTGCATCAACAGAAGCGTTAATATGCCACTTTTCAAACCGGTATTTCAGTATAAAATATTCTAATTAATTAGATGTTTATAACTGATTTTCATTAATAACAAAAACTTCCTCAGTTGTTTGTTATTTTAGAATAAGGTTTACCTTATCAGACTCTAGCTTGTCTTTAGAAAATTAATTACAATTCTTAACTTAATCATCTTCATGATCCATACCTATGTACTTCATTTGTAGTACGTTTAGTCAGTTTAGTTAACATTGTTTATTCTTTTGTTAATAAATACACATTTATTACAATTGTGTCTTCCTTGTGTTGATAATCCAGTAAAAGGCTCTACAAATCAGACAATCTCATTATCCTTCAGGTTTTGACAGATAAAAAACACCTTTACACTTGTATGTTTCAATTAACAAAATTAACAATCAAATAATTTTGACAGTCAAAGCTCTTTGGTGCCCTGTTTAAAAGGAGTTATTTATCTGTTATTTATACAAGCCTCAAGAGTGGAATACTGTTAATTTTAATGAGTCAAACCAAACAAATTATCACACATTAATCGGTGCCCTACGAGAGGCTGAAATATCAATTATAATGTCAGTACCAAAATATTGATGTTAATGATTGTGATTAATTAAATTATCACTACAATTTATAGTACTTGAATATATATATATATATATATATATATATATATATATATATATATATATATATATATATATATATATATATATATATATATATATATTATTATTTTATTTTTTTTTTTTAATATAAACATTGGTTGTGTCTTTTGTGTTCATCTAGTGAAAACATAACTTACCAGTTTTGGAAATATAGTTTCTAATTTATTGCACTTGCGTAACGCCCTATTCACACTTTGAATAGGTGACGTCAAGCATGGCAGAACTGAATTGTTGTGCCACTTCAGTGGCGTTGCTGTTGCTGTAGAAGTTGGAAATGTCTCAAAGGAAGCGTCAGCCAATCATGTCTCTTTATGCAAATACCACAGCTCAGTACTTACATGTCTGTGCTGCACTTTAATAATGCAAGTAAAATCAGCATATTCCACTTCTTAATCTGATTTAGTTCGATTATGACCTTAATCTGATTGGGGTTGGTGGTTCACATAGAGTGGACTGCAGCTGGAGTCAGTGCTTAAAGTACCACTACGCACAGATGTATGCAAGACTTGATTTCAGATTTCAGCTGTCACACACCTTGTGTCAAGGCACAACAAAAGACAGCATCAGAAGCATCTTTCCTGGGCTGAAGACTTGGACTGGTGATGAGTTCTCCAAAGTTATGTTCTATGATTAAGGAAATTTTGCATTACCTTTGGAAATCAGTGTTCCAGAATCTGGAGGAAAATAAAGGCACACAATTCAGTCAGTCAGTGTTGGTTTAAGGTGCCATGTCATCTACTGAAGTAGCTCCACTGTGTTTTCTGAGGTCCAAGATCAATGCAGGTCTATACCAGGACGTTTTAGAGCACTTTATGCTTCCTGCTGCTGATCAATTTCATGGAGATGCAGATTTTATTTTCTAACAGGACTAGGCACATGGACACCGTGCCAAAGCTTCCAGGACCATAGTATCCGTTATTAACTGCCATAGCTTAGTCCCATAGAAAAAACCTATGTAGTATTGTGAAAAGGAAGATGTGATATGACATGCAAAAGCAGCCCCAACTAAGTATTGAGTTCTGTGCATGCTCATACTTTTTAATCTTCATAATTTTCAGTAAGCCAAATTTCCAAAAATCCTTGCTTTGTATTGGTCTTAAGTAATATTAAAATTTTCTAATACAGAATTTAAGGTTTTCTTTTGTTGCCACTTATGGATAATTTGTTTCTGGGTTTTTTTGCAGGCAATTTTGTTTGTTATTTGTGAAATTTTAGGTTGTGACCTTAAAATCCACCAAAGGGCAACATGTTAACGTTAACACTAGACGAAGGCTAGCAAAATCTAAGTTAACTTATTTATAATATCTTTGAATGTTGATAAATGATTCATGGGCCTATTACAATAAACATAATCACTGCTGCTATTAATAATAATAAATTACAAAATACAAATCAAGGTTAAACTTTAGTATAGTAATTTGTGCTATTGAGCTTAGTGGCTTATTAATTCTTGGACATTCTTATGATGGGGTATGGCCTCCAGTGCACATTGATCCTGTGGGCCAACCTGCATCCGGTGCCTAGACTGCAGCTCTGCACAAGAAGTTTGGCCTGAGAAGAAATCCCAACTGAGCCTGGTTTCTCTCCAGGTTTTTTCCTTCACTTTCGTCAATTGGTGAAGTTTGTTTCTCGCCACTGGCTTGCATGGTTTGGGACTCGTGCAGCTGTGCATCAATGGATTTGCTCTTCATTATTTGAACTCTCAGGAGTGAATATTAAACCACACTGAACTGAACTTAACTTCAATTCTGAAAACTGGACTGACATGGTTTCAATTTACTAGAACTTCTGTGTTAAGCTGCTTTGAGACCATTTACATTGTAAAAGCGCTAAAGAAATAAAGATGAATTAAACATAGAAAACCTGTTAGAGGTTAAAGAAGTAATACAATACTATGACTTGTGATGTATGACAATTACAAATGTCTAATTAAATGTGCTATGCTAAAACCAAATTGGAACTTGTTTGCTAATGGTAAAAAAGATTATATGCTAATACTCTTGAAGTAAATAATAGATGGTACAATATAGAATTACATGATGACAGATAATACTAGATTAGAGCAGTTCATTTCTCCTCCACTTAAAAATTGCATATGCTAATCGGTTCAAGTGTATGCCTATGCTAAATGATTAATATGTAATGGTAACACATTGTCAAATGTGAGAAATAATAACCAGGTTTAGTACACACTTGAATGATATAAAATACAGAAATGAGAATGAAGATTTTTCTTTTTATTTGTGTTTTTCTTTCCATTTTTTAAAAATGAAATTCAGTCTTATGTGCAACAATTTCAATCCAAAATCAAAAATGTTATTTGTTAAAATTCCCCGAATGAGGAATTATCTTCCTCAAAATCAGTCTCAAACCAAGGGACCCAACCCACCACCATCAGTTATTGCCACACCCATTAAAAAACAGGAATGTTAACAGTGCATCAAAACAGATCAGAAAAACACACAAACGAAGGGGGAAAAAATTCCAGTAAATTCCTGATCAGGCACTAACTGTATGTGAAACAATGCAAGCTGACAAGAACAGCCCCATTCAGCAAAGCTAGGGGGAAATAAAACAGCCTGGTAATGAATATTATATTTGCTAGTCACATATTTAGAGGCTAGAGGCCTCCCAGAGGCTGTTTCAACATAACACCCTTGGTTTAAACACTTGGTTTTACAGAAATATAAAGCTTACAGACAAGGACCTACTACCCTCAAAAAAGATTATTCCTGCCCCTTGGAACCTGTAGAAGAGTGTATTTATTTGACCATCTTAATATGTGGGTACATCAGTCTCTGAGTTTTCCATCAGATCTGTTTAAGAGAAGATGATTTAAATGATGGTGATGATCTCTAGTATTTCACCCCTGGCTCAAACTCCTTGGCTTCAGGGTTTAAGATGCTCTTTTGCTGAGAACAAAGAGAAAGGGAAATCAATGACAAGATATCTCATATCACAAGTTAGTGCTTTGTTTTAAAATAGTATTCTTCTGCAAGTCATTTTTGTCCACATAATCAGTCAAACAGGGTCTCTAGTGTTGTTCTATACTCCAACATAGTGCAACGCTACCCAAAACACTTTGATCCTCCATTTAAAAGGAAAAATAGTTGTGTTTAACAGAAATTGTTATGGTTTGGAATGAGAATGGTACATTTCTGACTAAATTACAGAAATTATAATCGAATGTTTAAGGCACGAACGAATTGTCTCGAAACTACACAGTATTGTAAAATGACTAGTCATTCAGTACCTAGTATCAATACATATAGGGATAATCCAAATCAGTGTTGGTGAACCATGTGTGTATGACAGCAAATCTATGGCAAACATAGCTGAACTGAAATAAATAAACTTTTGCTGGCACACTAGAGGCCTGTTGCACAAAGTCGGTTTGGGTTTTTAACCTAGAATATTTGCATTTAGTTTGAGCAAACTTTTTTTTTAAAGATTTGACTAT
This sequence comes from Danio aesculapii, assembly GCF_903798145.1. Taxonomy (NCBI): domain Eukaryota; kingdom Metazoa; phylum Chordata; class Actinopteri; order Cypriniformes; family Danionidae; genus Danio; species Danio aesculapii. The sequence goes on from NC_079441.1 coordinate 57,138,492, forward strand.
CAAATTCAAATCAATTAAGAACTTTCTAATAGTCTCAGCCTCAGACATCAGGCCAAGCACTGTCCATGGATCTTTGGCTAAATGTTTACACTGATATTGCTCAAAACAGTAATTTTTTTTTTTATTTTGGAAACTCACAAACTTCCACTCATCTGCATGATTATGAAGAATGGGTCACCAAAATAATTAATGAATGTTAGAACAAATTCTACCTACATGACCTACTGAATTCCTTTATGTTTTGCTGACAGATCCTTAAGGTTCATCCGTAGTCCGAGGTGTGGTTATGCGGGACTTAGTTTACAACGGGTTTGTTACAATAGTTAGAGAGGTGGACTTGGGATCCAAAGGTCAGTTTATGTCCCAGTACCAGCAGAGATTGTTGGTGGAATAAATGTCCACCTCAATACCACGTGGTACCCTTTATCAAGGGTAGGTGATTCCCTTGATAGGGCAGTGTTTCTCAGCCACGTTGCTGGAAGGCCAACAAGACTGCCTGTTTTGGATGTCTTCTTTGTCTGTTACATCCATTACAGGTCTTCCAGTCTCTGCTAATGAGCTGATGATCTGAATCAGGTGTGTTTGGTTAAGGAGACATGAAAAATGTGCAGAGCTTGTGGTCTTCCAGGAACGGGGTTGAGAAACCCTGGATTAGGGCACAGATCCCCCAACTCCTCCCCACCAACCCATTTCTCCGGGTGTGTGATCACCGGGTGTAAGTCGCTTTGGATAAAAGCTTTGATAAATGCATAAATGAAAAAGTAAATGTAAGCTGAGCTCTTTGATCGCCCCCCTAGTGGCTGTATGCAGTACAAGACATAAACTTTGCCTCCATGTTAAAAAAAAAATGACACTTGAGTCCAAATAAAAAAAACGTATAACACTTGCAATAAAATTTCCAGAAAGATTTTTTTTTTCTGTTTGCTTTTTTTTTTTGTTTTTTTTGATGAGTATGTTTTAGCCAGTAATTTAATGCTATGAAAATGGGTCATGTCATCATGATTGAGAGTTGTGATTAACCGTTTTTTTGAGTGAACCCTCAATGTTCGACTTCTAGTAAACTGTAGCAATAAAAACAATTGAGACATTTTGCAAATGTCAATTTAGGAATATGGGCTACTGTAAAACCATAATAAATTAGGGTCAGCATTCAAGCAACAATCCTATTAATATCAAAAACATCTTTAGAGTAATCTTTTAATAAACATGTAGGACAACAAGATTGCAAAAAGGTCATTTGTCCGCTTTGCAAGTCCATATTTGACTATTAGTGAGACTAATAAACCTCAACAATAAACCCGAAATATCCGGTGAATTTGAACTTTGAATAGAACTTAATTTAAATAGAACTTAACATCAGGATTTCTGAACTTATCAGAGGAGAAACACGTTACACAGCAACATTTCAGTATTAAATGATCAAAATTAAATCAGTTTTTCAAAAGTGAAGATGCAGCAGCAAACAATGTCTCCATTCTTTTTAATGGGTGATTTTCCTCAATAGCACAATTGGTAGCGACATTTTTGTGTGCGTTCTAGTCTATTCGACAACTTCAGTCTTGCAAATTTCAAAACAAACAATTAACTTTTTATCCACGTTTCTTTAGAGTGACCCATATTTGTGTTGAGTTACTGACCATTTATAAAGGTTATGTAGCTGAATACAGTAAATGGTCAGTATGAAAAATTTCCAAAAATAAACACAATTTCGCCCTTTGTAAACAAACTATTCATTCATTCATTCATTCATTCATTTTCCTTCGGCTTAATCTCTAATTGGGGTTGCCACAGCGGATTGAACCGCCAAGTATTCCAGCATATGTTTTACACAGTGGATGCCCTTCCACCTGCAACCCAGTATTGGGAAATGCTCATATACTCTCACATTCACACTCATCCACTACTATCAATTTTGTTTACCCAACTCACCTATAGCCTTTGGACTGTGGGGGAAACACAGAAAAAACCCACAGAAATGCCAACTGACCCTGTCAGGACTCAAACCAGCTACCTTCTTGCTGTGAGGCAACAGTGCTAACAACTGAGCCACCGTGTCACCTTAATGTACTTTCACATTTAATAATCTGAATGCATCGTCACTGAATAAATCTTTACTTAACGAAAAGATGAGTCCACCTTCACTGTCTTTCCCACATCTTGGAGAGTTACGGTGTGAAGAAGCCCCACTCAGACTGTTGATTGATGCCCAGAGTGAAGCATGGGGTGGATTAGTGATGGTTTGGGTTTCAATATCATGGCACTCTCTAGACCCAATACTTGTACTAGATGGGCTGTCTATGGACCTACCAAACCATTCTGGAGAACCATGTGCACCCAATGGTTCAAACATTGTATCCTGAAGGCGATGCCATGTAACAGGATGATAATGCACCACAAGACTAGTGACAAAGTGGTTTAATAAACATGAAAGTGAAGCTGAACATCTCCCATGTTCTGAACACTCACCAAATCTAAATATTACTGAGCCACTTTGGGGTGTTTTGGAGGAGCGAGTCAGAAAACTTTTTCCTCCACCACCATCATGTAGTGACCAGACCACTATTCTGCGTGAAGAATGGCTCAAAATCAGATGAATGTTTTGTGTCTAAATATTTTGTTTAGTCATATGAAAAGTGAAATTATCTAGGCTCCATCTAGGCAATTGTTTTTGCAAAACAAAATGTAGAATTTTCTCATAGAAAATATTTTATAATGCAAGCAACACAGCTACAGCAAACAAAATTGATTATGCTCGTTTTAGATTTATAGTCTGTGAATAATCAGAGGGGGGCCCAAATAAAATTCAGGCACCCTGAAGACTTTATATTTTATATTGCATGGAACTATATTATCTTATGGTCCAATAGCCAAGAAAGCCTGCTGCTGTACTAAGGCTGCACCAGGTTAAGTAATATTACACAGCGCATGAATTGAGCCATGGAGACATGAGAAATGTGCTTGCATCTTTGCACCAGACTGTGCATCAGATAACACAACAAATTTTGATGTGTTCAACTAACCAACCTTTTCCATTACAGTTAATAAGTCTATCTATCTATGTTTTGATGGTAAACATGTTCAGGTGAAAAAGTTTAAACATCAGTGAAGCAACTCAAATGTCAGAACAATCTGAAGTGTTTGGAGAGGGATTGTCAATGATTTATAAGCTTTAGCGAGTGGTGGGTAGAGAGAGGGTTCATGAAATACTGAAACAGTCAAAGTAAATGTAATGTAAATGTGAAATCTCTACAGTGACATCTAGTTGTCATTTTGAACTATTGCTCTCAGAGAACTTTAACAAAGAATCAGTTTCAGGAATCTGGGAATTATACCCCACATTGTATAGTCGAGACACCAAGTGATTTAGTAGAGTGATTAATGTTTCTGACTGGAATGCAGACATATTCATATCCAGGATAAAGCAACTATAGTAATTTAAAACATTGAATGAACTCTTTGTGAATAAATATGTGTTGTTGTGGTTATAAAAAAATCAACATTAATAAAAGTAATCAAGTCACAATTTCAGGAAGCTTGATATGCTACGTGTGATTGTGGTTTTGTTTCCAACTCTGTCAATCAAATTCAGATTCGCCAAGTCTCAGAATGCTTGTGAAATCACTGATCCTTTGAATTGCTTTAGTCACATGACCTGGGTGTTTCTAAATATTTCGGAGCAGTGTTTTGAAACATCTGCGGTTTGGGATCTTGATCATGTGTTGAAAGCTTTAGCTGATTTCTGTGAAACAAATTCTCGTTTGGATTATCGTTTTGTTTATAGAAAAGTTTTACAGTTGAGGGGGTGACGTTCCTGTGGTCAGGCCAGACAAGTCCAAAAGCATGGCCATTCTTGCTGCAGCTATTTTTTTTCCCAGTCGCTCATAAACTGCATATTACGACAGAGTTCAAAATTATAGTCCTTTCAAATCTTACAGAAAGCTATGTGCCTATATTCAAAACTGTAGAAAAATGAAACTGAGGCCAGATTCAGCTAAGACTGATAGTACATCTTGCCACTTGAGCTTTAAAGGGCCCATAGTTTACCTCTTTTTTATGATTTAATATTAATATTATGGTTCTTCTGAGTGTGCCAGTTTAGGTTCAGTTTAAAACACAATTCAGATTTTTTTATTATAATGTGTTAAAAAGTGTCATGTTGGGGGCGTGTCCACAGTTCGCTGATTTATGGGTGTGTTGCTTCACATGTAGATTAGTTTCGGCTTCCCGCCAACGTAACAAGGGGGCGGGGCCATGAGCTCACCCCCTCTACGTTTGCAACAGAGTCTTACAGGCAGACTGCGAGAACGAGCTAAAGTGAGAGGTACTTGTACGACTCGGACACAGATCAAGCAGAGAGTACAAAATCATTTCTGTCTTTGTACAGTTTTACAGCCAACTGTGTGCTAGTTTCAAGTGCCGAGCTTGTACACAGAAACGAATAACCACGCACACTGAATTAACTTTGACTGAGGCACCGGATGCGCCGCTCGAAGCTGCGACACGGCACACCAGACACTCTCTGTAGCGTGGTAGAAACATGTGTCCCGAATCGTCGCGCCACGCATTTTTGAATTCTAAACATAGGTTTCTGCAGCAGTCCGCGGCGCCCAGCCGTCGACTTGAGTGTACCCTGATAGAAACCTATGTTTAGAATTCTAAAACGCATGCTAGTTAAGATCACAGGGAGCTTATGGGATCGTGAGAAATGCAAGCAGCTGAAGTATAAGGTAGACTCAATGAGAAGTACACATGTTTGCAAACCTACCTAAAGATACAACCAATAATTCCGATTAGAGCGATAATGTGGAGAATATTGCTCTTGTGTTGAGCCCAATGAGCCTTGCATCTAAAAAAAAGAGCTAGGGTGTTCCTTTAGTGATATCGCTTCGACTCACGCTGAAAATGGCGGACGTGAATCAACAAACTGAGGATATGATGACTCGCCTGTCAATCAATATTGGTGGGCGGGGGGACCGCTCACCTACGTAAAGTTGCGGTTGGTTTGAAAACCGCTTCAATTGGTCCACCGTTTTTATGTTGTTAAATTGAAAAAAAAAAAGCACTGGGTGTGCATATATCACCCAAATATGACAGTCTATACACCATACATGCACATATGGCTGTCCAAACAGCTTGAAAAGTAGATTTTTTACCATAGAATCAGAATCAGAATCAGTTTTATTGCCAAGTGTGCTTCACACACACAAGGAATTTGTTTTGGCTACAGAAGCTTCCAGTGTACATAAAGTGACAAGTGACAACACAAAATAATAACAAAAACAAAAAAATAAAATAAAATAATAATAAAAAATGATGAACATTAAACAGATGCGGTTAGTAAAGAAACCTGGATGTTGAGTTGTATGTACAGATTGTTATAAATATACAGGTTATAAGGTGCTGTGTACAAGTGCGAATGTAGAGAGTATTGCATTGTATATTGATTTAAGGTGCTGTGTACAAGTGCGTATGAGAAAGTATTGCACATATTTATTGCACAGTAGGGGAATATTTAACTGTTCATAAGGTAGACAGCCTGAGGAAAGAAACTTTTCCTGTGTCTGGCTGTTTTTGTGCTTGGTGCTCTGAAGCGCCGACCAGACGGTAACAGTTCGAACAGGTAGTGTGCTGGGTGTGAGGCGTCCAGAGTGATTTTGCGAGCCCTTTTACTCACTCTGGAAGAGTACAGTTCTTGAAGTGTAGGAAGGGTTGTGCCAGTGATTCGTTCAGCAGTCCGGACTATTCGCTGTAGTCTACGGAGGTCGGTTTTGGCAGCTGAGCCGAACCAGACGGTGATTGAAGTGCAGAGGATGGATTGGATGACAGCTGAGTAGAACTGTACAAGTAGCTCCAGTGGCAGGTTGAACTTCCTCAGCTGACGAAGGAAGTACAGTCTCTGCTGGGCTTTCTTCACAATAGAGTCTATATGAATGTCCCACTTCAGATCCTGAGAGATGGTGGTGCCCAGGAACCTGAATGACTCTACTGCAGCCACAGTGCTGTTCATGATGGTGAGTGGGGGGAGTGCAGGGGGGTTTCTCCTGAAGTCCACTATCATCTCCACTGTTTTGAGCGTGTTCAGCTCCAGGTTGTTGTATCTGGACCATAACGCCAGCCGCTCCACCTCCTGTCTGTATGCAGACTCGTCACCGTTCTGGATGAGGCCGATAACAGTAGTGTTGTCTGCAAACTTAATGAGTTTGATGGAGGGGTCTTTTGCAGTGCAGTCGTTGGTGTACAGGGAGAAGAGCAATGGAGAAAGAACACATCCCTGGGGGGCACCAGTGCTGATGGTGCGGCTGTCGGATGTGATTTTGCCCATTCTGACTAGCTGTTGTCTATCTGTCAGAAAGCTGGTGATCCATTGACAGACAGAGCTAGGAACAGAGAGCTGGGCCAGTTTGTACTCAAGCAGTGATGGGACGATGGTGTTAAAGGCAGAACTGAAGTCCACAAACAGAATCCTTGCGTAGTTCCCTGGTTTGTCCAGATGTTGTAGGGTATAATGCAGTCCTATGTTGACTGCATCATCCACAGACCGGTTTGCTCTATAGGCGAACTGCAGGGGGTCCAGCAGGGGTCCAGTGATGTCCTTCAGATATGCTAGCACCAGTCTTTCGAATGACTTCATATCCACAGATGTTAAGGCCACAGGTCTGTAGTCATTGAGTCCTGTGATCTTTGGCTTCTTCGGGATTGGGATGATGGTGGAGCGCTTAAAGCAGGATGGAACTTTGCGCTGTTCCAGTGAT